>NC_089748.1:57314593-57399593 GCF_040412425.1 Macrobrachium rosenbergii
TGTCCCAGCGCTGAATGGCCTTATAGGTTACAGCGCTTGGCCTTTGGCCTAAATTCTATAACCTATTCTACTGTATTCTTATGTGGAACTTCGGAGAGAGGTTGAAACCATAGTCAGGAGTGTAGTGATACTGGTAATGATTGAGTGCATACCTGGTTCCTCTCCTTTTATTCTCCCTGCTTCAGTGGCTGGAGGATCGAATCCATCAGTGTCTAGAGGTAACCTAGAAGTAATCTATACACAGTCATCTGTGGAAGAAAAATAGATTTCTGGCCCACATCGGGATCGAACCTAAGGCTTCAGTTGGTAGTGCCCTTGCCTTTGAACTGAAAGACTTGTGTTCGATCCCGATGTGAGCCAGAAATATATATATATATATATATATATATATATATATATATATATATATATATATATATATATGTATATATGTATGTATGTATGTATGTATATACATATGAATATGTATATACGTATCTACATATACATTATGCCTTTGAACTGAAAGACTTTGTGTTCGATTATATACATATATATATATTATATATATATATATATATATATGTATGTATATACATATGAATATGTATATACGTATCTACATATACATTATGTATATATTTATATACACATACATATATTTATATATATATATATATATATATATATATATATATATATATATATATATGTATATACATATGAATATGTATATACGTATCTACATATACATTATGTATATATATATTTATATATACACATATATATATATATATATATATATATATATATATATATATATATATATATATATATATTATTTAAAGATGGACAGATAGATATAGATATAGGTATCTTTTCTTCATTATGCTTGTAGGTGACGTTGCAATGACCAACTAACTGTGAACACACACTAACAGACAGGCAGCGAACGATGTCCCATTATGCACTTCCAGACATGATGTTGTACCTTTATACTGTACCAAACTGGATTGGAATCTCTTCAGCTGAGTAGGAGGAACTGCGCGATGACAGGGTAAAAGACGATCTCTTGCAAGCACGTCTGTACGTGATAATCTGCTTTCGTACCTGGTTTGTTAAGAATCCCTTCATTATTAAGGAGTGTTTGTGATAGTAAGGTAAGCGTGACGGACACACTGAAGTGCAGTCAGACGGGCCGATTGACAGATGGACAAACGGAGGAAAAATGAAAGTCCCTCCGACTTTGTTGGCTAGGGACTAATAATTAATTCATGAAAAGTTGTTTGAGAACTGTAAAAGCCTAACTTGCTCGTGGTATCTTAATGACATCTAAGCCAGAGCGCAGGCAAAGGGTAAAAACCAGAATAACTTTCGCTACTCGCTCTCTCTCTCTCTCATTAATATTATTGTTTATAGAATTTAATTTCTCAGCTGAATAAATGGATTTTTTCGAGTATAGGCCTGTAAGAGATTTTAAGGTCTACTAAACAAGGAATGGTAATTCAAACGTTTTGCACTGAAACCATACTTATTTCCATTCCCTTCATAAACAAGGTATCTAAAGGCTCTTCTGACAAAGCGTTGGGATATACGCTAGATCTAAGAGACAGCTCAGTCTGTTACGCTCTTGGGAAATAAAGAAGTGCGTAAATATCTCCTCGGAAACTTAAGTTCCTCAAGGCAGCTTTCCGTGCGCCTCTGACCGAACAGCAGAACGCATTACAGCTAGAGCCTTACATTAGTGTTTAGTGGCCCGTCCATTGGTTTAATTAGACCTCTCGTCCTTTTAGGTCGAATTATATTCCATTCCATTAGATATAACCTCTCCTCTGCCTGTACCCTACGTCACGCGATCTGGCTGTTACGTGGGCGGGAGCCTACACTCACTGCCTGCTATTACTGGTTTAGACTTGCCACTGGAGATGTGTTTAGGCGTGTGACGTAATGGTTCTTGTGTGACGTCAGAGATGCGAAGGTGGCCGGTATGAATAAACCATTATGAATAAATGGTTTTCAAAGGGAACATGTCTTCACCAGAGGAGAGAAATGACATCTTTACCTCATTCACAAATGTTGTTTAAATGCAAGCAGTCAGATATGCAACTCATCTTTGCATATGCAATATGTTGAGATATACGGAACCAAAGGACGTCGGCTATAACTGAGAAATAAGGAAAAAATTATCATGATAATTGCTAGTAACCAAATAGTAATAATGTTGATAGTAGCCAAATAATAATGATAATAATAATATATAATAATAATAATTTCAGTGAAGGAACCAAATTTGATTGCGAATGCGTATATGACCAAACTTAATTGATTAATTGAACTGAAAGTAAATATTGAAAGAAATTCAAAGACTCAGCCTGTATATAATTTCTTAGGTAGCGATAAGTAATTGTTGGGTCAGCTTCATTACGTATTCTTTTACTTTATGCATTTGATCCTTACCCCTCCGATACTGCTTGACGGCTGGCTCTGTTCTATCCCATTTGGACTGAAGTTAGTTATCGGAAGATCTAGGTTCCGAAAAAGATCGCGTGTATAATATATATATATATTTTTTTTTTTTGGTATACTTCTTCTTGAAGGTGTGATGTTCATGTTTAGTTCGGAATAGGAACAATAATCACATTGTGGGAAATGGTTATGAATGACACACGTAAATTAAATTAGTCGCTCTCTCTCTCTCTCTCTCTCTCTCTCTCTCTCTCTCTCTCTCTCTCTCCTCCTCCTCCTCCTCCTCCTCCTCCTCCTCCTCCTCCTCCTCCTCCTCCCCCTCCTCCTAGTTCCTCGTTGGACGAGTCGGTAGAGTTCTCGGCTAGCATTCTGCTAGGCCCGAGTTCGAGTCTCCGGCGGCCAATGAAGAATTAGAGGAATGTATTTCTGGTGATAGAAATTCATTTCTCGGTATCATGTGGTTCGGATTCCACAATAAACTGTAGGTCCCCTTGCTAGGTAACCAGTTGGTTCTTAGCCACGTAAAATAAGTCTAATCCTTCGGGCCAGCCCTAGAAGAGCTGTTAATCAGCTCAGTGGTCTGGTTAAACTAAGGTATACCTTTTTTTCCTCCTCCTCCTCCCCACCTTATTGGTAGACAATATTTTCATTCAGTTATGTGAATACTTTTTAGCTTTAAATATATTTGAAGTTGTATAATAGCTTAAATATAACAGAATGGCGCAGCGGCCATCTGAAGTCATAAAATGTATTGTGTATTATGCATATGAAGCATACAGAATAAGTCAAGCTTTGGAGTTTAGTCCCTGACAGTTTTTTTTTCAGGATTCTTATAGCCTCCTATAAAACAAAATCAAGCTTTGGAATTCTATCTCTTCCTTTTTGTATAAATTTCCTCTTCAAAAAAACGTTTTCACTTGGCTCTTCTTTTACATGTGCTTTTTGCGTGGGCAAGGGAAAGCAATTGATTGGTGTTCGCGCACGATAAACTCTAAATTGTTCGTGCTGATACAGATTTTCACGTACAGCACAATAAGATTTAACGTCGGGTGGTCTTCACAGAATACATTTGCGAATAAGTACTTTACTTATTGTGCTTTGTGTTTCATTCAATTGCAGTAAAACTTTTCAACGTCATAAAAAAACAAAATAGAATAGAAATTGATGTCGTAGGATGTTTGTGGAAAACAGCTGACCTTAAAAGACTCAGCCGGGATTAATTGGGCGAATGGGCAGTTTTAGAATAGTACTGTTATAAGAAGGCTTGACGAAGGTAAAGTAGTTCATCCGAATACTTAGATGTTCCTAGATTATGGATAATTCGCGAGCACAAACGGCTGCGATATCGAGTACCTACTTTTGAAATCTACATCTTTTTCGTTACTTTGTCAGCAACAGTGAGCTTTAGTAAACAGTTGGAGAGAAGGAGAGCGTGAACACAATAAGCGCGTAGGGTATCACTGTCGGAAACCGATAGCGATCGCGAGTATGATGTGGTTGAATGTGAAAGAATCCCCTTAAGATGGTAGTACCCTCAGTGCGCCTCACGTGGTGCAGTGTAGGCGTTACTAAAAGGTGTAAGCGACTCCCACTATTTTACCCTTTTACTCTGATTCCATTCCCTCTTCCTTTCTTCAGTCTTGCTGTCCAACCTCTCTGTCTATTTTTCTTCTTAGAGCAACTGCGAGATTTCTCTCAGGTCCACCCTTAGAGCCTTGTAATTCATCTCCTTTATTTTCTGGAAATCTATATTTTACTGTCCAACCACTCCAACTCCACCTTTTCTCTGTCTCAAGCGCGAAATGGCGAAAGTAACGCAGTGCTTGGCGTGACAGCCTATATTTCATAATTCATTAATCAGTATGAAAGAATGCGAAGACTTCCGTTTTCGTGCCAGTAACAGAAACACTTGAGTGTAACTTCTTAACAGGTGAGGGCATTGACACGGTGCAAGTAACACTAAAGAAATATTTACAGTTTCAGAGTTCCATGAATTAACAAACATTTAAAGAAAATTATATTTACAGTATATATATATTTATTTATATATATAACAATATATATATATACATATATATGTATATATAATATATATATATATATATAGTATATATGCATATATATTGTTATATGTATTATATATATATATATATATATATATATATATATATATATATATATTATATTTGTGTTAGATCTTTTCCATTCATATTTATATATCATAATACGAGTTGCATTTGTAATTCTCTATGGTGATCGAAAATTCAGCAGTTTCCTCTAATTTACTAACAAGGTAAATTGTAACAACCTCCTGATGTATTAAGACTGACAAATTTGAAGAAGCTTGAATCATTTGTGAAATACAATCGAAAGGTGTTCAGTATATTTGTTCTGTTGTCAAAACGCCGTTTTAAAACTGATCCTCTAAACTGTTATCGTCTTTTATCGTTCAGTTGATATTCCATAGGACACGTAAGTGTATGTTTTCAATGAACCTTGTGACCTTATGACCTAATCTGCCATTAATAAATGACGTTTTTGAGTGACACAAAAGCCCGCGTGAGGCATAGACTCTCTCTCTCTCTCTCTCTCTCTCTCTCTCTCTCTCTCTCTCTCTCTCTCTTCTCACACTTCTCTCTCAGACACACACACACTTCTCTCTCTCTCTCTCTCACAAACACACACACACACTCTCTCTCTCTCTCTCTCTCTCTCTCTCAAACAAACAAAACACACAAACATATATTAAAGTTTCTCTCTCTCTCTCTCTCTCTCTCTCTCAAATATCCACACACACACACACACACACACACACACACACACACACACACCTGCATCTGATCACAGGTTCTAAAGTTTTGACTTTAATTCTTTTTTGAACTTTTTTTTTCGATGATGAAATTTCTCCATTCAAGTTTACAAATATCCTTCCAGATGAAGGGCCCATTTCTTTAAACTGAGTTAAATTTCTGGAATACATATCCACCTGCATCTGATGAATTTACAGGATCCTAGTTTTTTGTTCTTAGATTCTGAATTTTTTCTAATGTGTGAGTGTTTTTTTAGCGTGATGGAAATTTTCCATTCAAAGGGGTTAAATCAATGTTTTGCACTTCTGGGCCCATTTCTTTAAACTGATATAAATGTTCTGGAATACATCTCTCTAGGCTTTATTATTATGAATTTATGGTCCTTCTCTTGCCTTACAAATAATCTTAATGTCCTGAATTAGTTCAACCTAATGTGTGTGTGTGTTTTTTTTTTTTTAGAAATACTCAAAAAAGCATTTTTTACGTCAAAAAGTTATTTTTAAATCTTTGAATTTTTTTGTAATAATTGTTAATTATATTTTTCTTAATAGTGCTGAATTTTTAATTTATAAACTGTTTGACACAAAATTGTGGTAAATGTCAGATAATTTATAGTGTGTGATCAAGGTATAAATCCAGTGATAATTTATAAGTAAAAATAATTTATAAGTACTGGGATAATTTATACGGTAAATAAAATTTTGAGGAAGTCGGTGACAAAAGTGATAAGGTCACCTGTGTGATAATTTATAACCGGTGACAAAAGTGATATGATGACAAAATTGTGAAATTCAATCAGTCAACCGACGGGGAAAAGGATCGACAAAATGAAAACTGTCGGTAAATTAAATTAGTTTTTGTCTTCCCCATAAATAATTTTTAATAATAATTTTCATTTACCATGTCCTATTTTCCTCCTGTTCTTGGCACCATTTCTAAACCTTTTATTTGCTGGACAGCTGTCACAATAGTGTTCCATCCAGGTGATTTTCAGTACCACCTTTCACCTTCCAGTGAAGAAATGAAAACCCTCAAAAAGCTTGAGGGTTTATGTGTAAATTTATTTTATCATAGCAGAAGCAGAAAGTGATTTTTGAGGAATATTTGAGGGTGAATGTTTATTTTGGATAATAGGAGGAAATTTGAGGGTGAATTGTTTATTTTTTAAGAGTGCAGATGGGAATTTTGATAATTTATAAACTGCCGCAGAAGCAGACAAAATTTGTGGGTGAATTTATAACAGATGGGTCTTTGACAAAAGGCTTTTTGTCTAGTGATAATTTAGGAGGAAGCATTTGAGGGTGACAAAATTATTTTGTCTAGCAGAAGCAGATGGACTTTATAACTGTCGGTGATAAAAGGCTTTTTCTGTCTGATAATTTATATGGGACTTTCGGCGACAAAATTGGGTGATAATTATAACTAGCAGAGGTCGGTGACAACATTTTGTGATAAGGTTTTTTTTTAGAGGCAGATCGGTGACAAAATTGTGATAATTTATAACTTTGTCTGTGACAAAACATGGGACTGATAGGAGTTAGATTTTGTCGGTGACAAAATTGTGGCAGATGGGACTTTATAATTTGTCGGTGACAAAAGGCTTTTTCTGTAGCAGATAATTTATAACATTTGTGGGTGACAAAATTGTAGATACATACATTTTTATAACTGCAGAGGCAGATGGGTGACAAAATTGTGATGATTTATATCTATCGAGGCCAAAATTGTGATAATTGATAACTGTCGGTGACGAAATTGTGATAATTTATAACTATCGGTGACAAAATTAAGATAATTAAAAACTGTCGGTGACAAAATTGAGATAGTTTGTAACTTTGGGTGACAACTTTCCAAATGGCTTCTTACAACATTAGTAATAATTTTTATGAATGCAGTAGTATCATCTTCATTTACCATGTCCTATTAAAAATTGAAGTGAATAAAAGGATTATCCCCTAGCAGAGCAGATGGGACTTTTTCCATTTGGGTGATTAAACCTTTTTTATTTGCGCAAGGCAATGGGATTAGCATTTGTGGGTGAATAAAAGGCTTTTCTAGACCTAGTTTAGGCAGATGTGAACCAGGAAGATTTTTGAATAAAACTTCCTTGAGGCAGATGGGCCTGGTCTAGTGATCTGGGGTGAAAAAAACCCTGGAAGAGAAGGTTAGGAGGAAACATTTGTGGGTGAATAAAAGGTATTTTTATCATAGCAGAAGCAGATGGGACTTTAGGAGGAAGCATTTGTGGGTGAATAAAAGGCTTTTTCTGTCTAGCAGAAGCAGATGGGACTTTAGGAGGAAGCATTTGAGGGTGAATAGAAGGCTTATTTTGTCTAGCAGAAGCAGATGGGACTTTGGGAGGAAGCTTTTGTGGGTGAATAAAAGGCTTTTTCTGTCTAGCAGAAGCAGATGGGACTTTAGGAGGAAGCATTCGTGGGTGAATAAAAGGCTTTTTCTGTCTAGCAGAGGCAGATGGGACTTAAGGAGGAAGCATTTGTGGGTGAATAAAAGGCTTTTTCTGTCTAGCAGAGGCAGATGGGACTTTAGGAGGAAGCATTTGTGGGTGAATAAAAGGCTTTTTCTGTCTAGCAGAGGCAGATGGGACTTTAGGAGGAAGCATTTGTTGGTGAATAAAAGGCTTTTTCTGTCTAGCAGAGGCAGATGGGACTTTAGGAGGAAGCATTTGTGGGTGAATAGAAGGCTTATTTTGTCTAGCAGAAGCTGCTGGGACTAATAACCTAACCTTAACCTCCTGTGTCTTATGCCTATAGGAAACACGAAAGATGGGAGACCACGAAGGAAGTCTTAGATCTGCCCTTAGAAGCGTCAGAGTTTTAAAGTTTAGATAAGACTAGAGCTTAAATGAAATTCCAAATAATAGTAGTAGGGGGAAAAGAACGGAGTTTGAAAAGCGATTTTTATGAATTTCTCGCCTGCTGGGTTGTCTTGCCAGTGCTGACAGAACATCCACAATCCAAGAAAGATATTTTTCTGATGTTGTTATCATTAATATAATTATTATTACCATCTGCATTATCCTTATTATTATTGCAGTTATAAATAGTTTGTTATCATTACTTTTTTCGAATTTCGTCCATGCGAATTTTTCACAAAATGGAATTCCACTCCGTCAAGCTCTAGTACTGGTATAATTCATGGAAGAGAGAGAGAGAGAGAGAGAGAGAGAGAGAGAGAGAGAGAGAGAGAGAGAGAGAATGGGGTGAAATACCCTTATGTATGTTGCAATATTTTGTTCATGTTTATCGACCTAGTTTTTCCTTAACTCTTAAACGCATGAATAATTTTTTCTATTTATTTCCTGTTCGAAATGGAGATCCCTACAGATTAATTGGACGGTTTTCAATATAAAGAGAGAGTTTAGGCCGGGTATTTCATGCGGATTTTTTCAGATAGAGGGGATTACGGGACACCGCCCTACATTTATTTATATAGGTTTTCAGTATTCATATAGTTTGAGAGCTTTGCTTTTGTTTATGGAGTGTTTTATATTCATCATTAATCATTTGTTCTAACCTTAGTTATTGTTTGTAATAATTATTGATAATAATAGCTACTTAATCAGTAGCTGCAAAAGCGGAGATACATTAGTAGCCATTATAATGATGATGGAGATGATTGCGATAAAATTTGATAGCAATGATGTTGGGAGTGATGATGATAAACATCTTTTCTGTGACATGTGGATGTGGTAATTGAACAATCACCGCAACATCTGGAATAATGGTGATTGTTTTTTACAACCATTATCTGGAAAATTATCATCAAATTGTTTTTCATAACCATTATCTGGATAACTATCATCAACATGATAGGTTGTAATAGAAGTCAATAACCTTTTTCTTATGCTAAATTTTTAACATATGAGTGATAAAAATTTTTCTACTATAGCCTGAATAAAAAAAAACAGAAAAACAACCATTCATGAAAACATTATTAATATTCTCTGTTTACAAAACACTTCAGCGGCTTATTTGTAACTTAAGGAATTGTGATCCTTCAAGGGCGTCCATTAACGTGGCCATGACTATATTGGTTAATTTTCCAAAAGATAAATCAACCTCGTAGTGGGTAGTGCCCTCAGTGCACCTCATGCCGTGCACTGTAGGCATTACTTAAGATTCTTTGAAACGTCCTTTTGGCCCCCTAGCTGTAACCTCTTTCATTCCTCTTGCTGTACCTCCAGACATATTCCCTTTCTTCCATCTTACTTTCCACCTTCTCATAATAATTGATTCATGGTGGAACTGCGAGGTTTTCCTCCTGTTGCAACTTTCAAACCTTTTTACTGTCAATTTCAGTTTCAGCGCTGAATAACCTCATTGGGTCCAGAACTTGGGCCTTGGGCCTAAATTCTATATTCTATTCTATTTTAAAAGATAAAGTCCACAGCTTTTGTGTCCACTTACCGCTTTGAACTTGTTACTGTTTTTCTAAGATATGCATTCATACACTCAAAGAATGTCTTAGCATGTCCCTATGTACAAATATGCATAGTGTGGATACCGTAATTGTATGTAGAGTACATGAAATACGGCTTTTTAAACTTTCTGTGTAGATACATGAAGCTTCGGATGCTAAAGAAGTGAATTCATATTTGATTAACAATAGAAGGTGTTAACGTTTGTGTGGCTGAATTTCCCTGGATGTTCTCTGTTATTGTTATTTCTGTGCAAAGATAGAAGACCGGAAATTGCCCATCAAATTACAGAAGGCGACCTTTGCCCAAATTACCTGATCGCGAGTGGTTGAGATGGAAGCATTTCCTTCTGAAGACCTTGAGAAAAGAGGGAATAGGGCCCAATGTTTCTCTTTATCTTTTTCTTTTTCACATTCTTATTGATGTTATCGTATTCATATATATTTTAGATTATCTCTGTATGTTACGATGGCTTGATATATCCATATTCAGATTGAAGGGATTATTGTATGAATAGAAAAATCCCCTCCCGTACCAAGGCTTTGAGGACATATCTTGTGAAGACACATCACGTAATAGGCCACCAGGTTGTGGAGTAGTGAGGCAGCTTCGTTCTTTCCCACTTTTGACTCTAAACAAAGCGAAGGTACAGGTGGGTCGACTGGGAGAGCGGCAAACGGGAATCGAACTCCAGACCACAGCACTGAATAGCGCTGACCTTTTCATGAAATTTTTTTTTTTTTTCATTATAGAGACTTGGCTTGTGCCAGAAAAAAAAATAATAATAATAATTTGTGCTCAACCATTTTTTTATAGTGAATGATAATTCGACTAAGATTTAAATCAAGGTTAATATGGATAAACCTCTTTCTTATTATCACACATGTAGCCGAAAACTTTGCCACAAATTTCAATGAATTTGATAACTGATAACCATTGTGTGTGTTTTTTTTTTTCTGTAACAGTACTGTAAATTACAGTATTGGTTTTAATGAAACAGTTTTCATGTTCTTTTTGAGCTAATTTTGTTCTGTCTATATATATCCAACTATACACACACATATATACATATATATATATATATACATATACATATATATATATATATATATATATATATATATATATATATATATATATATATATATATATATATCATATCAACCAACACTTGGAATCGGATAAACTCTCTCTCTCTCTCTCTCTCTCTCTCTCTCTCTCTCTCTCTCTCTCTCTCTCTCTCTCTCTCTCTCTCTCTCTTTCTGTTAAGATAGTGACCTCAGTGACATTGCTCAGCATTTATGGCATTTTATAATATATCACCCCTTCTCACCCTCCCCTTTCCTATCGGGGCTGGACTTGGACTTAAAGGGCATCGGGAGTGTCACTATCAATCCCAGCGACCTTGAAAAGTATGGATTAGACACTAATGTCTTTCATTTTTAACATTTTATTTTTCACCCCTTCTCACAACCCCCCCCCCCCATTCCTATCGGGACTGAACCTGGACTTAAAGGGCAACGGGAGTGTCACTATTCATCTCAGCAACCTTGAAAACTACGGACTAGGCACTAATATCTGTTGTTTTCAGTTATTTTTACATGTCACCCCCTTATCACCCCACCCCCTTTGGTGCCAGTGATGTCTTACCCCCACAGCATTCTTTTCTAGATAGTAAGTCATATGTATGCCAAAATGAGGTATGATAAACCTGTAGAGTTCATTTAGTTACTAAACCTACTGGCAGAACCAGCCCCGTTTCACGGAAGCCCTTCCCACCTCCACCCCCTTTGGTGCTAGTGATGTCGTACCCCCACAGTATTCTTTTCCAGATAGTAAGTCATATGTATACAAAGTTTGGTTGAAATTGCTCGGTGTATTTCAGAGTTATGCCGGAACATACGCACATACACACACATACATCCATTTATATATGTATATACACACGATATATCTATATATATATATATGTGTGTGTATATATATATTTATTATATATATATATATATATATATATATATATATATATATATATATATATATATATATATATATATATAAAATTTAGAATCTAATGGTCACTTTTTCCCAGATATACATACATACATACATATATATATATATATATATATATATATATATATATATATATATATATATATATATATATATATATATATATATATTATAATATATATAATACAATGTTTGTTTGTGGACGTGGTTATGTATATGTGCGTATAAGTTTATTTGATATGTATTTATATAATGTCCATATAAAGAACAGTGAGGAGATGCTTACTTGAGTCAAAAAGTAAAGACACAGCATGGAGTTGTGGTTACTAAACCTGGATTTTTTGTTTCTTGTCGGCGTCAGCGATTTTTTTTTCTGTCTACCGTATCAAGTTGCACTCGCAACGCGATGCGGTTGCCTTAACCTGATCTCTGCGTAATCAATTTTTTCTACGTTTATTTTTAATTGGTTTCTGTCTTAGCGTGGCTGTGTCGAGAGAGAGAGAGAGAGAGAGAGAGAGAGGCTTGAAACTGTGAAATTGAGGGACATAAATTGTGAGTTTTTAGTTTTCTGTAAAAGAAAACTATTGTGCTGGTTTTGTCTGTCCGTCCGCACTTTGTTCTGTACGCACCGTTTCTGTCCACCTCATATCTTAAAAACTACTGAGGCTAGATGGCTGCAAATTGCTATGTTGATCATCCACTCTCCAATCATCAAACACACCAAATTGCAGCCCCTAGCCTCAGCAGTTTTTATTTTGTTTAAAGTTAAAGTTAGCCATAATCCTGCTTCCCGTAATGGTATAGGATAGTCCACCACCGTCCCGTTGTTAAAGTTTCATGGGTCGCGGCTCATACAGCATTATACCGAGACCACTGAAAGATAGATCTATTTTCGGTGGCCTTGATTATATGCTGCTGTACAGAAAACTCGATTGCGCCAAAGAAACTTCAGCGCATTTTTTACTATTTTAAGTTTGTGTTTAATGAAAGAAGAGGATAGTGTAACTTTTCCAGTGTGTGTGTGTGTGTGTGTGTGTGTGTGTGTGTGTGTGTGTGTGTGTGAGAGTGAGAGAGAGAGAGAGAGAGAGAGAGAGAGAGAGATAATTTTTAAACCTGCATCTTCCTGTATTTAGCTGATTTATTTTCTGAAGTCTGCCATCAAGAACTTCATGCGTGAAGATCTGAATGTAACCTGCGTGCAAAATTGACCCAGGGCTTTTGCTGAAGCATATCTGTCGTGACGCCAAACCACCACATCAAACCGTCCATTAACTGCTCAGACATAAGCTGCGATGATCGATGGTACCTAGGAAGTCAGACAACAGTGAGTAGTCATGTCACATTTTGCTTCTTTCGCTCTCCCTTCTCCCTCACTCAGAGTTCTGACTCCATTCCGTTGGACTCAGCCTAAGATTGGAATATAAAATTTAGGCCAAAGGCGAGCACTGGGACCTATGAGATCATTCAGCGCTGAAAATAATGTTGAAACAATTGTTAGGAGAGGGTGGAAAGTAAGACGGAAGGGAGAGGATATGAACAGATGTACAGTAAATGGAATGAAAGGGGTTGCAACTAGGGGACGAAGGGCCGCTGCAAAGAACCTTAGGTAATGCCTACAGTGCACAACGTGGGATGCACTGGCGGCGCTGCCCTCCTGCGGGGGACTCAGCCTAAGATGAAGATCAGATTTTTAATAGATATCATTTCTTCATCTTGGAGTAACAACTCTTATTGATTATTTGCATTTATTTGAGAATGTTTGTATTTTTCTGTTGCTTTTTGTTATCTTCGGTGTCCCGTGTGCTACAAATACTGCAGATTGGCGAAATATCTCTGATAATTTGGAGATATAATTTTATTCTTTTCACACACAAATGAACATACAGGCGTAGTGATATCTGTAGTATATATATATATATATATATATATATATATATATATATATATATATATATATATATATATATATATATATATATTTTTGTCTATATAAAACTAATATATACTTACTATATATATATATAATTTATATATATATATATATATATATATATAGGCTACTGTATATATATATATACATAATGTATATACAGTATATGCGTTTCCACAAACCTTCAAATCGCACATGTTGGGCAAAATGAGTTATTACTACCACAAAAACAAACATATTTTGATCTTTAATGTCACAAACTTTCAAATTGATATCTCAAGTGATTTTCGAGATATAAAATATCAACACTGTCGAATATCGACATTTCACACTAAACCAGTCGCTTTGTGAAAACTTGAGGCTTCTCGAATGCGCACTTTGTTTTTTTTCACAAAGTGCAGCATCGTTAATTAAAACCATTTGGTTGCTCTGTATGATAACTTTATATTCATGTGATGGTGTTATGCTAATTTATGTGTAACAACTTGTTTTTGACAATCATAAACTTTTCGGAGTCTGCTGTTCAATTTTAGAAAAGAATTAATAATAGAAATATTATGGAATATTAATATATATATATATATATATATATATATATATATATATATATATATATATATATATATATATATATATATATATATATATATATATATTTCTTCTAAAAAGAAAAGCTGAGAATTGACTCCCAATCAAAATGTGGTGGAAACCAGAAAATAAATGGTGGAGAGGAGTTATACTTGGTTTTGAAGAACAGCAGTCCAGTGTTTGTACCCCAGATATTGATGATGATATACCTTTGTCAAATTTAGCCAAGAAAAATACCTCAAACGACTCTGATTCTGAGGATTCTGATGTATCAATCACTTCCATCAAAAAGAATCTTGAGAATGACAGATCTCCCATGGATGTTTCTGATGTACTTAGTTCAGAGTGTGACTCAATCAGTGATCCAGTGTATGTGCCGAACAGTAATGACCTTATATCCGAGGATGAAATATCACTCATCAGTATATTTGACAGTGAAGGTTGAATGAGTGATGTGTTTGCAGCTTCTGCAAGATCCGAATGTCAAAAGCTACTTTGTTTTTCTCATTTTGAAAACAACAACAGTTGCAAAAATCGCAGTGTGATAATAAGTAAGAATTGTGATAAAGCGTGAGCAAAATACGAGAGATATCTTAGAAAAAGAAAATGTTTCTGATTCTGTTAGTGTAACATATCCTGAACAGTTTGAAGTCGATGGATTTGCAAAACAACCCATTGGAATGTCGCCATTAAAAAGGGATAACTTTTCAGAAAAAGAAGGCTTCGAAAATTGTGCAAAGAAAATCGTAACTCTGGTTATGCATACGTAAGAAGAAACCTGAAGCCACGATGCTTTTCAGAAAGAAAATTGTGCAGTGTTAGAGGTCTGTGCTGTAATGAAATAACACGAAGAAAGAAATACCATTCTCAGTGGTTTTTAAGACGTATTACAAAGCAAAGGGAATGGTTATGTCGACATGTTCAAGCTACTGACACCAAGAATGACAAAGATAGGAAATTGAGTCGTAGAACCACAACATTCTTATATTTCTTACCAAAATCCGACGGTAGAGAATTACCGGTGTGTAGTGGTGTTTTTAAACACTAAATATGAGAGGCAAATTAGGACCGCAATGAACAAACTGTCATCAGATGGAACTGTGCAAGAAGAAGGTCGTGGAGGTAGAAGGGAGAAATTAAAGATAGGGGATGAAAGACTTAACCTAAAGGTGATAGAGCACATTAACAGATTCCCAAGGATGGAGTCCCATTATTGTCGTAAAAGCTCCACCCAACAATATTTATATCCAGATTTGACAATCGCCAAAATGTATCAACTTTATACCGAAGACAACAGTGGAAATAATGTTAGCTTTTCTTTTTACAGAAAGATATTCAAAACTCAGAAGTTAAAATTTCATGTGCCCAAAAAGGACCAGTGTGGTGTGTGTGTGAAGCATTCCGGAAAGGAAATAGAGTGAGCGAGAGGAATTGAAATGTCGATATGAAAAACATATAACAGAAAGAGATTTAGATGGAGAAATAAAGAAAACAACAAAGGAGAGGGCTAAGTCGAATAATGAACTAATTGTTGCGAATTTCGACCTGGAACAAGTATTATATTTGCCTAAATTTCTCCGCAATGAACTCTTTTACAAAAGAAAACTGTCATGCTGTAATTTTAAAATATATAATTTAGGAAATACCGAGGGTTCTTGTTTCTTTTGGCATGGAGGGATCGCTAAACGAGGCGCAAATGAAAATGCTTCTTGAAGCATCAGAAGCTGGCTAGCAGAAGCAGACAAGAATTCAAAGTACACTGATGTTGGCTTTTTTTGTGATGGATGTGGCGGACAAAATGAATTCCATACTGCCAGCTGTGTTGCTTAATTTTTTGGAGAATTCAATTTCAGTAAAGCAAATCACTGTGTACTTTGAAACAGGTCATGGTCAATGTGAAGGAGACTCAGTGAATAGCAGTCAGGAAAAAAGTTAGGTATACCGTAGTATTAACCAGACCACTGAGGAGCTGATTAACAGCTCTCCTAGGGCTGGCCCGAAGGATTAGACTTATTTTACGTGGCTAAGAACCAATTGGTTACCTAGCAACGGGACCTACAGCTTATTGTGGAATCCGAACCACATTATACCGAGAAATGAATTTCTATCACCAGAAATAAATTCCTCTAATTCTTCATTGGCCCGCCGGGGACTCGAACGCGGGCCCAGCAGAGTGCTAGCCAAGAACTATACCGACTTGTCCAACGAGGAACTATAGTAGTATTGAGAGGGCAATGAAAAGGGCAGGAGATATTTTCACCCCTCCACAGTTGGCAATGGTTATTAGACTTGCTAAGAAAAGTCCTTACAAGGAGATAGAACTAGAACCGAAAGTGACCACCGACTGGAAGGATTATTCTCAACAACTTAGGATTCTCCGAGTTAGGTCATCCGACGAGGGCTTACCAGTCGATTGGGCAAAAAATAAGGCAACTGCATATGGATAAAGAAAAGAAAGGAAAACTTTTCTACAAAGCCTCCCATTCTGCCAAGGATTTTCAAACAGTATCGCTGGTTGACTCTCGAGCCACAGGGAAAACAGAAATTAATATCACTGATTGACTCTCGAACCACAGGAAAACAGAAATTAATATCACTGATTGATTCTCGAACCACAGGAAAAAGAAGAAATTATATATCACTGATTGACTGATTGACTCTCTCGAACCACAGGGAAAACAGAAATTATATCACTGAGCCACAGGGAAAACAGAAATTAATATCACTGATTGACTCTCGAACACAGGAAAACAGGAAAAAACTGATTGAGAAATTAATATCACTGATTGACTCTCGAACCACAGGGAAAACAGAAATTATATCACTGATTGACTCTCGAACCACAGGGAAAACAGAAATTAATATCACTGATTGATTCTCGAACCACAGGGAAAACAGAAATTAATATCACTGATTGACTCTCGAGCCACAGGGAAAACAGAAATTAATATCACTGATTGACTCTCGAACAGAAATTAATATCACTGATTGAGGAAAACAGAAGTTAATATCACTGATTGATTCTCGAACCACAGGGAAAACAGAAATTAATATCACTGATTGACTCTCGAACCACAGGGAAAACAGAAATTAATATCACTGATTGACTCTCGAACCACAGGGAAAACAGAAATTAATATCACTGATTGATTCTCGAACCACAGGGAAAACAGAAATTAATATCACTGATTGACTCTCGAACCACAGGGAAAACAGAAATTAATATCACTGATTGACTCTCGAACCGCAGGGAAAACAGAAATTAATATCACTGATTGACTCTCGAACCACAGGGAAAACAGAAATTAATATCACTGATTGACTCTCGAACCGCAGGGAAAACAGAAATTAATATCACTGATTGACTCTCGAACCACAGGGAAAACAGAAATTAATATCACTGGTTGACTCTCGAACCACAGGAAAACAGAAATTAATATCACTGATTGACTCTCGAACCACAGGGAAAACAGAAATTAATATCACTGAGGAAATTAATATCACTGATTGAAAACAGAAATTAATATCACTGATTGACTCTCGAACCACAGGGAAAACAGAAATTAATATCACTGGTTGACTCTCGAGCCACAGGAAAACAGAAATTAATATCACTGATTGACTCTTCGAACCGAGCCACAGGGAAACCAGAAATTAATATCACTGATTGACTCGAACCTCAGGGAAAACCACAGGAAAACAGAAATTAATATCACTGATTGACTCTCGAACCACAGGAAAACAGAAATTATATCACTGATTGACTCTCGAACCACAGGAAAACAGAAATTAATATCACTGATTGACTCTCGAACCACAGGGAAAACAGAAATTATATCACTGATTGACTCTCGAACCACAAGGAAAACAGAAATTGATATCACTGATTGACTCTCGAACCACAGGGAAAACAGAAATTATATCACTGATTGACTCTCGAACCACAGGGAAAACAGAAATTAATATCACTGATTGATTCTCGAACCACAGGGAAAACAGAAATTAATATCACTGATTGACTCTCGAGCCACAGGAAAACAGAAATTAATATCACTAATTGACTATCTGATTGAACCACAGGAAAACAGAAATTAATATCACTGATTGATTCTCGAACCACAGGGAAAACAGAAATTAATATCACTGATTGACTCTCGAACCAGGGAAACAGA
The DNA here is from genome assembly GCF_040412425.1 of Macrobrachium rosenbergii. Classification (NCBI taxonomy): domain Eukaryota; kingdom Metazoa; phylum Arthropoda; class Malacostraca; order Decapoda; family Palaemonidae; genus Macrobrachium; species Macrobrachium rosenbergii. The sequence continues at coordinate 57,332,993 of NC_089748.1, forward strand.
AATTATATCAGGAAAACACAGAAATTAATATCACTGATTGACTCTCGAGCCACATTGAAAGCCACAGGAAAACAGAAATTAATATCACTGATTGACTCTCGAACCACAGGGAAAACAGAAATTAATATCACTGATTGACTCAAATTAATATCACTGATTGACTCTCGAACCGCAGGGAAAACAGAAGTTCAGTGTTGCGCAACCACAGCAGATTATCCAGGCCGTTAATTTATCAAGTGATAAATTTAATGACCTTTTGAGCTGTTGTAGTGGAACAATTCCTGTTATTAGCAATCCTGATCACATTTCATTTTACCGTAATTTGCCTCATTACTAAAAAAGCTTCGTAGTTATATCTAGAACAGAAATGCAGTGTTATGCTTTCAGTGAAAATAAATTATTTCCATCAACATTGAAAGACTTTTACCTAATAAAACTATTTTTAATGTTTTTATACCAATATATATATATGACAAATAAATAAATGTGTATATATCCTACCCTCTCACCCTATATTGTACGTATTTATATGAAACAAAATTTCAACTTTAGATTCGGTGTGTGACGAATATCCATTATATTTCAAATAACAATGTCATCCCAAAGTGACGAATAGATGTCGAATCGTTAGCACCGTGTCAGTCAGTTTTCACAAACCGACGAATATTTTTTATAAGCATTATTAAGAAATCGTTAGGAATTTAAGAAATTGTTTAAACACTGCTTGAAAGTGAAGGTCTTAATCTTATCAACTACCAGAAATCAGAAGTTTTCCGACTAAATTACGTGATAAAAAGATGGTGTGAAATAAGAGAAATCTTGTAACGCGATGTACTTAAAACAAGAATTTTTATATATATATATATATATATATATATATATATATATATATATATATATATATATATATATGAATATATTTATATATACACATACAAACGTGCACATATATGAACACATGTACGTGTATGTCAGACGAAAGGTAATTGCAGCACATGTATTTCGCATTTTTACAACTTAAATCGAAAAAAGGTGCTAACGAAGCTCTTTCGATCAGTGATATTTCAATGTCGTGTCGCGTGCATATTAATTTTATTTTCATTTCGGACAATTACAAACTATGTTTGGGACATTTTCACCAGGAAATTAAAGGCGATCCTAATGCTGACAAGTGGAGTTGATGTGATCGAGTGCGTCTAGTATACGTAATAGCTCTTGACAGAAACCACACACACACACACACACACACACACACACACACACACACACACACACACACACACACACAAAGAAATCAAATAAACCGACGGTCTTGCGTTTGTGGATAATGTTACATGTGAACAGTCAATGAGACAAATACGTTACGCTGTTGTTCAACGAGGAAAGAGTTACAAAGCAAAACTTCAGATTATTTTGGAAAATGCACATGTTTCTTTAAATGAAAATTTGATTGAAATTATTCACAGATAACTAAACCAATCCACATTTAAAACAAACAGTTAATTCGTAATACGAACAAAACGTTACTCTGCATGAGTGAAACTAACGGTGAAAGACATAGAAATGAAGAATCATAATATTGAATTCTTTTTCCAACTGAATGCTTGCCAATAAAAGACTTCAACTGTCTCGAGGCGTAACTTCATAACGATAGAAAATAGACTAGTTGGGAAAGGCGGGAAACGGTGTTATGTTGCCAAGATCTGGGACAACTCTGGAGTAGACGGCGCGGCGGTATAATGATGCTCTCTCAGAAGAAATTTCTTCATCTTTAACGTGCTACCCTTTGATGTCAAAAATCTCGCCCATGCTGCTTCGAGGGAAGTATGTCATTTTAGTTCTATCTCGCCAGATGAAAAAAAAATAATAATAACATGAATTGGCATCTCGAGGTACACCTGTGCATACAGCCAACACCTGCAAGTCAAGAAGCACGTGGGTGGAAAACAGTTATAGTTAAACTCCTTTTCTTTTCCCCTTTATTGTTCAATTCCCTAACTTCTTTGCGTTTGCATTCGATAATTATGTGTAACTGTACGTCTGTGCATGCATACATAAACGCAATGCAGTTGAGCTACAGGATAAAATCTGAAAGCTTTTGTATTATATATATATATATATATATATATATATATATATATATATATATATATATATATATATATATATACATATATACATGTGTATGTATATAAATATATACATACATACATAATCTTATTTAAATACATACATACATACATTTATATATGTGTGCTTTTGTGAAAATTAAGCCCTCTTCCCTTAAAGAGGTTGGTAACCGAGAAAACATGACAAAGGTCAGTGATACATTCATACGTTATTACTTGAATTATAATGAACTTAGTCTGTAAGCTAATCGATGCTAACAAAAATCCCCTTGGTATCATTGTCAGCACTGATTTAGAATTTATTAATCATTCTAAAGGGAAGCACTTTTAAGTCAACATATCTGGCCATACTGCTAATACATTTTCTATCAATTTAATTTCATTAACAATAATACTTAAATTTCAATCTTCTCTGCGTTGAAGTGCAACTTATAATTATTTTGTACAAAGATGCATGGTAAGGAAATATAGAAAGTAGATAAACAGAGCTGTTATAATTAGATATTAGCTTCAGATATGCAATTTACGAGGTTAACCATTTCCGGGTCATCTTCATCTAGTGACTTCACTGGTTCATCCGCCAACACTTCCACCTGTTCTTGGGGCATGAGAACGTCACTTGATCATTTAAATTCTATCATGAGTCCTAGGCCAGGTAAATTTGGGTTGGCTGTGACAGCCTTGTTCCAGGTAAGGGCTGGACAAGTAGCTCTTTTGATGTTCATTCACATGGCGTCACTGCAATTTACAAGAGGCTGCTGTCCACTCCTGCATAACTTGTGACCAGTGTGGTGTGGATGTCTGCTTCTGCGAGAGATTTATCTCTTTTAGATAGAATGGTTCGTGGTGGTAGGTTTCTGTTTCTTAATAGTAGCAGTTATGACTTGGGCCATCGACGGATGGTCTCTTGTTGGTCACTTTTTCACAAGTTGTATTTCCACAGAGATCTTTCACATTCACAGTTGATCCCTGATCCCCATTATCTGCCGAAAGTAACCAGATTCGCTGAACAGCAGCACCAATATGCAGTAAATGTGCCTTGCTGTCGAACTTCTCAGTTCTAGAGGTCCTTTATTCCTTACACCGTTGGACTGTGGAACAGCCTCCCAGAGGATATCGTGCAATTGGAACTTCGGAAGTTCAAACGAAAATGCAATGCATTACTACCCTAATACTATTCCTCTTGCATTCTGATACATTTTTATCTATTTATCTATTTATTAATTTATTTTTTCTTTTTCAATAAGTGGTATCTCTTCTTTCTGTATTTCCCTTTACTTCCTCTTACGTCTTCCTAGTGATCACCATATTCTTTGGAAGTTTGAATTTCAAGTCAGTGGCCCCTGTGGGCTTGTTAAGTATGGATAGGTTTCGTCTACTGATGTATGTGTATAAGTATATGTTATTGATTCTTGAGTCTAGAATCTGTGGACGAATAATTCGCGTCTTAGTTAGTTGGTGTCTTATTGGACGGTCAACCATAAAGAAGGCATTATAAGCTCGGCGTGAACATAATAAGAGTTCTCAAGTCGTGCAAATGTGTCAAAAAACCCATATTTTTATTTGAGGATCTCCACTATTGCACGTTTACCTTCTAATTGGCAGCTAGGCTGAGTCCATGATTCCCTTTACTAAGTGCACGGTCTCTCTCTCTCTCTCTCTCTCTCTCTCTCTCTCTCTCTCTCTCTCTCTCTCTCTCTCTCTCTGTTGTTTTCCAGATTATTGTACTCTCGATTTCGATGTTAAATCCTACGGAAAAAAACATTAAAAACAATAAAAATAGTTTTTACTATACAATATCTACGATAGATATGAAGAACACAAGTGTGCAATTAGCGCTCAGTTTATGAAGGTTCCTGACTGGTCGTAAAAACAATCAAGATTATTCAATTTTAAGAAATCAAGTGTAATGTGATTATTAATAAGTATTACGTTTATCCACTGAAAATCTCTCTCTCTCTCTCTCTCTCTCTCTCTCTCTCTCTCTCTCTCTCTCTCTCTCTCTCTCTCTCTCTCTCTCTAAGCCCCCTCCTCTCTCTCTCTCTCTCTCTCTCTCTCTCTCTCTCTCTCTCTCTCTCTCTCTCTCTCTCTCTATGATTATATGCCACCGTGATAAATTGCTTGACAAAATTATGTTGATGTCTTAGGGTGTTTAATGTTATATTGAACCCCTCTCTCTCTCTCTCTCTCTCTCTCTCTCTCTCTCTCTCTCTCTCTCTCTCTCTCTCTCTCTCTCTCTCTCTCTCTCTCTCTCTCTCTCTCTCTCTCTCTCTCTTGACAAAATTATGTTGATGTGCTTTTTATGTTGATGAGGGTGTTTTATGTTATATTGACCCCCTCTCTCTCTCTCTCTCTCTCTCTCTCTCTCTCTCTCTCTCTCTCTCTCTCTCTCTCTCTCTCTCTCTCTCATTATTTAACACTGCGATGAATTGCTTGACAAAATTATGTTGATGTGTATGAATTGGGACAAAATTATTTTATGTTATGTATTGAAAAATTCTCTCTCTCTCTCTCTCTCTCTCTCTCTCTCTCTCTCTCTCTCTCTTCCTATGGTTATGTACCACCGTGATAAATTACCACCTTGACAAAATTATGTTGATTTCCAAGGGTGTTTTATGTTATATTGATCTCTCTCTCTCTCTCTCTCTCTCTCTCTCTCTCTCTCTCTCTCTCTCTCTCTCTCTCTCATTATTTACACCACGTGACAAAATTATGTTGATGCCCAGAATGATGAATTGCTTCACAAAATTATGTTGATGTGTATGTTAAGGGTGTTTTATGTTATATGAAACCCCCTCTCTCTCTCTCTCTCTCTCTCTCTCTCTCTCTCTCTCTCTCTCTCTCTCTCTCTCTCTTACTGTGATTATATACTACCGTGATGAATTGCTTGACAAAATTATGTTGATTTCCAGGGGTGTTTTCTCTTACTTATATTGACCCTCAAAATTATGTTGATTTCTGACTCTCTCTCTCTCTCTCTCTCTCTCTCTCTCTCTCTCTCTCTCTCTCTCTCTATGATTACATACACCGTGATGAATTGCGTGACAAAATTATGTTGATGCCCAAGAATGTTTAATGTTACATTGAAATCCCCTCCCCCCCTCTCTCTCTCTCTCTCTCTCTCTCTCTCTCTCTCTCTCTCTCTCACCTAAGCGCTTTATATATCCCATCCCGTTCTCAGATTCAGATCGTACTTACCGCATTCACTGAAAGCTATCTCCCTTACCAAAGCGCTAACGGAGAAAGACCATCCTCGACTTGACCAAGCTTGCATAAGAAGGTAACTCGAACGGAAATGGAGCGCCTTATTTATCCGCTGCGTATGTTCTCAGAAGTAATTAGAGCGAAAGGATTTTTCATATCGTAATGTCTGAGTATAATACAAGCCCCCGGAAAAAAGTGTTTAGATATTGGCGAACATTTCTTCTTTTTCTGCATAATGTACGCGGGCTAACCATAAGACAATAAGAGCCAGTCCTTTGCACAATCCATCACAGGCACAGCTCCTAAAGTATGAAACTATAATTGTGTTCCTCTGCATTTCCTAAATACATGAGTCTGCACAGATGAAAACTTTCTAGAGATTCAAGGTGAAAAGGCCACTTACACTGTCTATTAATCATATCCCCCCTCTCTCTCTCTCTCTCTCTCTCTCTCTCTCTCTCTCTCTCTCTCTCTCTCTCTCTCTCTGAGAGAGATGAAAACTTCCTAGAGAATCAAGGTGAAAAGGCCACTTACACTGTTTATTAATCATATCCCTCCCTCTCTCTCCCTCTGAGAGAGCTCTCAGAGAGAGAGAGAGAGAGAGAGAGAGGGGATATGATTAATAGATAGTGTAAGTGGCCTTTTCACCTTGATTCTCTAGAAAGTTTTCATCTGTGCAGACTCATGTATTTAGGAAATGCAGAGGAACACAATTATAGTTTCATACTTTAGGAGCTGTGGCTGTGAAGGATTGTGCAAAGGACTGGCTCTTATTGTCTTATGGTTAACCCCCGTACATTATGCAGAAAAAGAAGAAATGGTCGCCAATATCTAAACACTTTTTTTCCGTGGGCATGTATTGTACTCAGATATTACGATATGAAAAATCCTTTCGCTTTAATTACTTCTGAGAACATACGCTTGAATACTTTTATAACTATAAATGAAATACTAAATAACTAATAACAAACGAATAGATAAGAAGAACCACAGACCAATAAATAACATTTCTGCCTTGAGTCCTCAAGTTCCTGCGGAATAAACACGAGAATATTCAGTACTTCTTCCATCTTGGGAACTATAACGTGATACACTCGTAAACAAACTATGCAGCCTTGAAGGAAGTCCAAACAAAGGTAGCAGAAGAGCTTCCTCTTGATTTCGGTGCAGTGTCAAAACAAAGCAGGGCTTTAAGATTTGTTTATACAAAAGCCGAAAGGATTGTGACTTATACCCTTATCAAACGGAAGTATGAGAGAGAGAGAGAGAGAGAGAGAGAGAGAGAGAGAGAGAGAGAGAGAGAGAGAGAAACAAGGTTATGGGATGGGGGCGGCGCGTGAACGGAAGAGAGTATCCAACTTCGAGGATAGTGAAATATCTTTGTGCTTCTTTTAAGATCGTTGCCATTTATGGGGGTTGCTGATTTTGGACTTCATTTCTGAATATTAGTCCAGAATAAAAACCGAATCATATGTTATTTGCCTTATTGTATTTCAGCAAAAATTTTGAACGAAGTAATGGCAATAATAATAATAATGAGAGTAATAGTTACACGAATAATGTGAATTAATATAGGGTTAGACGTAATAACGACAAAGAAAAAAACTTTTATATTGACCAGAACGACGAGATTCTGTAAAAAAGATGAAGATCAGAATAAAGCACATTTATCGTTCAACATACAATTCCATCTCCCAGGTGATTTTTCTGTGCGTCTGGTTCCATCCCATTACTGCTCATTTCTTACAGGCTTCGCTGAGCACAACGGTACCTACCTGCGTTACGCCGCTACCGATCTTTTCCTGTAGGGGATTGATAGGTTGTTCCTGAGCAAGATTTATTAGAGTGCGCAGGACAATTTTGTAATGCTACCTTGATTACCACTGTTGTGGAGTGCTTGGCAAAATTACGTTGATGTCCAAGGGTTTGTAATGTGATATTGAAAGTCTCTCTCTGTCTCTCTCTCTCTCTCTCTCTCTCTCTCTCTCTCTCTCTCTCTCTCTCTCTCTCAAAAGACAGTGTATTCAAATTACATCTGCTTTAGAATCCGTGAATGGAACAACGTGAAATTCGTATCGTACAAAGTACGGTTTGGAAGAGTCCCTAACGCAATGGTTCTTAACCTGGGTTACCTGTACACCCAAGGGGTGCAAAACCTTAAACCTGGGGGTACGAGACATGATAGCTAGTGCGATGGTACTGTATATTTACTGTATATTTATCATATGTTTGTATTGAATTTATATTGGATGGGGGTACGAGAACATTTTCTGAGATATCAAGGGTACGGGCACTGACAAAGGTTAAGAACCACTGCTCTCACGAATTTAGAAAAGACTGTAGGTCATTGCCATCCTTGGGTGATCCTTTTGTCAACCTTGATTTTCACGTGAGTGCCTCCAAGGTGACCTTAGTTTTGTGATGCCATTATATAAATAAAATCAATTTTTTCAGTAATGTATACTGTAGTATCCTTTTGTGTTCTTTTTCGTATATATATTACGTTTCAGGCATTGTTCCATTTCCTCTTAATTCCCCAGTGTTTTCTGTCATCGTTCCACAAGACAGTTGCCCGTAAAATCTGGCTTGAATTAGGCTTAATTTTGGTATCGATTAGATTCCAACCCTCGTTACAGAAGAGGTTCGATCACGTTGGTTGTTCCAGTACCATCGTCATCTATTTCATTTTTCCATCTATGAATCAATATTAACACTATCATTTTTTCATATATTAATGAATAATAAAACTATTTAATTTTTTCACCTATGAATAAATGTTAACACTCATTTTTCATATATGAATAAATATTAACGATATTTCATTTTTTCATCTATGAATAAATATTAACACTATTCCATAAATCAGAATCACCATGAAGCTATGCAGGTTGCAGTTGGACTATAGAAAAATATATGGATTTAGTATTAACCCCTCACCGGAAATTGTATCTCACCTTCATGTTCGATTATCGTATCTGGTGACCGGAAGGGCTAATTGCGGCTAGATAACTACTCATAAAAGTTAAGTTGTTTCTTTACGTTTAGTAGTATTAAGGCTACCCTATTCTAATCATTGATGCCAACAACACGGACGATCACACACACACACATATATATATAGTGTGTGTGTATGCATGTATGTATATATATACATGTAATATATATATATATATATATATATATATATATATATATATATATATATATATATATATATATATATATATATATATATATATATATATATATATTTATATATATATAATATATAATATATATATATTTATATATATAATATATATATATATATATATATATATATATATATATATATATATATGTATGTGTGTGTGTGTGTGTGTGTGTGTGTATAGAATGTATGTATATAAAATTATGACCACGCCACTTTATCACTGGCCAGTCCTAATTCAGGAGCGACATATCTTTCAGTCGTCATTCATATAATTTAAACATGAATTACAGATGGAGACTTCGTTAACGGGCCATGAAACTCCATACCTGTATCAGACACAGGTGTTACTTAATTAAGGCTTGTCACTTACATCCATAAATCGAAAATTGACCCATATTCTCGAGTACGTCAATACTATGAAGGTATTTTTTCATAATAGGTTTTATTTTACAAATATCCGTTGATAAATGAGGGAACTAGGCATACACCATGTTTAGTGTTAAATATTGGCAGCAATATTTGTCTGCACTGTGAGGAGATAGAGAGAAAGAAAAAGAAAATTAAGTTTCAACAGTACTGCTCCTAAGCTGCTGAGGTAATTTTTTCCTATTATTTTTTTCAGCAATAACAGGTTACTTTCATGTCTCATAACCAGTACCATAAATGTTATGGATGTCCGGATGTTTAAATATTTAAATAAAAAGTATGAAAAATATGCCCTTGAAATCTGTTTAAGCAGTCTATTTCCTAGTGACGTAAGTTCTACACAAAATCTCGTTTCCAGGAGTTTTATTGAGTCATCTTTAACACTTCCCCGGAGTTTTTCGTTTTTATTCGGGGGCAGGAGGAGGAGGAGGAGGAGGAGGAGGAGGAGGAGGAGGAGGAGGAGGAGGAGGAGGGAGGAGGAGGTGTGGTAAGGGGGAGCCGGGAAAAACTGGTTAGAGGCTCTTCAGAAATACCTGTTCTTCGGGGCGCGGGTCGAGACTTACTAGGAATGAGGAGGTTCTGCCTACTGGCTCTCTGTAGATGCAAATATATGATTTTTTCAGCATCTTATCTCAAGATGGTAACTATGGAGTTTATCTTCACTCTTGTTGTCATTACTGGAATTTATTTGGTGGTGGAGCACACACATACACACACACACACACACACACACACACACACACATATATATATATATATATATATATATATATATATATATATATATATATATATATATATATATATACATACATATACATACATATATATATATATATATATATATATATATATATATATATATATATATATATATATATATATATATATATATATATATATATATATATATATATATATATATATATATATATATATATATATATATACAGTATATGAATAAATTTCAGGCGAGAGAAAGAGAAAGTGGCGGGTATATAACAAGTGCTTCAAACACGTCATGCAATGTCGAAGGACACGGAAACCCCCAGACTGTTACTCAGCTCGACCGACGCAAAAAAGCAAAGCATTTCCTATTAAGAGTCGTTATCATTTATGCACAATTTTTTATATATAAACACATGTATAATCAACAGTTTTGAATTTATAGCTAAAAAAATTACAGCAATTACATAGATTACATATAACAAAAATCTTAAAAAAGGATAACTGAATTTCTATCGTACGCGCACATTTACTTGTCCTTGGGTAGATTTTCCTACTTACCCCTTTCCGCTTTATAAGTATTAGATTTTCCTACTTTCCCTTTTCCGCTTTATCAGTATTAGATTTTCCTACTTACCCGTTTCCGCTTTATCATTATTAGGTTCGTTGTTTTCTACAGCGAGTTAGTTAGATTTCCAAGTGTGTTTCCTGTTCAGTCTTCTGCGCTTTCTCTCTTCATTTAATTCTTTCTTTCTTTAAATTTTCAGCTGAAAACCTTTATGGACCAGAGATTATAAACCCAAAAGGGCTCCAAGGGGAAATCAGCCTGCACAAAGAAACAGGTGATAAGAAAAGTGATAAATAAATAAATATTAAATTATTATTATTATTATTATTATTATTATTATTATTATTATTATTATTATTATTATTATTATTATTATTATTATTCAGAGGATGAACCCTATTCATATGGAACAAGCCCACAGGGGCCATTAACATGAAATTCAAGCTTCCAGAGAATATGGTGTTCATTAGAAAGAAGTCCCCGTAAGGGGGTAGCGCTGCCAGTGCACCTCACGCGGTACACTGTAGGCATTACTTAAGGTACATTGCAGCGTTCCTTCGGCCCCTAGCTGCAACCCCTATCATTCCTTTTACTGTACCTCCATTCATATTCTCTTTCTTCCATCTTGCTATCCAGCGTCTATTAACATTTGTTTCATAGTGCGACTGCGAGGTTTTCCTCCTGTTACAGCTTTCAGACCTTTATGCTCCCAATTTCCGTTTTAGCTCTGAATGACCTCATAGGTCCCAGTGCTTGGCCTTTGGCCTAAATTCTATATTCCAGTCCATTAGAAAGAAGTTAAAGAAGGCAATGAGATATATAGAAAGAAGAGGCCACTCATTAAAGAAGAAAAAATAAATTAACAAATTAATACACATAAAAATGTAAGTAAATTATTAAAATACCTTGCGGGAATACAAAATAAAACCGATGCTTATAATTTAATTGTTCATTTTTTTCCTGCTTTCACGAAACCGTCAGCTGATGCCAGGTTCAAACTAGTAAGCACCCTCAGCGGAACACATCGAAGGAAACTAAAAAAAAAAAAAAAAAACACAAATTGGGGGACATATATATTCAGAAGCATATACAATCTCGGAGCGTCGTGCTTCCACTTCAGTATGTCTCCAGGTCTATAGCTGAAAAGGGAGCACGAAATTGACTGTGCTTTTGAATATATTTCTTCTGTTTGTGGTTTTTTCAGTTTCAAATGTCGATAATGATCTGGTATCATCATATCGAAGGAATCCCTATTAACTGACACAATCTGGATAGAGCTGTGACTATGATGGACGGAAACAAAAGAAAAAAAATATAAATAGTGTAAAGTCACGAAGGAGTGAATTCAGAGTCCGAAATAATGCTGCAAAAGCTGAGGGTGAATTGCCAAAAATTTAAGCTGTCCTTGAGTTACTTTCCGTAAATAACATTCACTTTCAGAACTGAAAATTCCTACTAATAATCATTGCTCATAGTCACAATTAATTTCGAAGTATAAAAGAAAAAAATTATTTCATAAATTTTTCCGAAAGCATCCGATTAACATCCTCACACTCCGTCAACCTCACATCGAAGATATGTTTAAAACATTTAACTTGGTTCGCACCTCTTGCTTGTCTTATATGTTTATTTATTTAGTGTGATTTTTTAACATCTTTAAATTATATAAACGTACATGTATATATATACATATATATAATATACATATATTATTATTTACTTTATTAATGCGTAATAATATTCCACAAAATTTATAAAAGTGAAACACCATAAATAGGAAAAAGGATTACGAATGATATATATACATATATATCATTCTGTATATAATAAATATATATTATATATATATTATATATATATATATATTTCATTTTATATATATTTTATATATATAATATTATATATCATTCGTAGTCAATTTATGGTATTTCATTTTTATATACGAATAAATAATAATAAATTCTGCGATTTCAGTCATACAGTATGTCTCAGTGCCAGATAGCTCTTATGCTCTGGAGGGAAATACGATATTACGTACTTTTACTGTTTACGAAATGTTAAATTTATCTAGTTCTTTTCTTCATTAACTCTTCCCCATATGTATATATATTATTTAATATATAGTAAATATAGATACATACATACAGTATATATATTATTTAAAAGAACAACGAAGGAAAAAGAGTGGTTGCTAGGCACTCAGACTGATGAAAAATATAAAAGGATGTTTACAAGAAAGCTCGCATAATTGACAGATGACATACAGATATTAAACATACGCATACATAGAAAACTAATTAGTAATTAGTTACCTTATATATGTTTTCTATGTATTTGTATGTTTAATAGTTTTTTAAATGTTCATTTTGCAAAAATTTTTATTGTTTGCCAAAAGAGAAAATGTGTTGTACTTTTATAAATATCCAATCAGTTCAGTTTTGGTGGTTAGTCTCTTCCCATGTATAATCCTTTAATTGACTCCTCCCTGCTTTTGAGCCAGTTGGCCTAATAATTTGCAAAACCTCTCAAAAGATTTACCTTTGTTTTGGTAGGTCCACTAATTCTTCAACTGTGTCGGATGCCAGGCGCATCTGGTCCTTGTAATCCCCGCCCTCGGGGATATCTGTACGTCAGCTGTCAGTTATGCGAGCTTTCTTGTAAACATAGTTTTATATTTTTCATCAGACTGCTAGTCAAGGACCGTTATGTCGAAATGCCAAGCAACCACTCCGTTGTTTCTTTTTTCCTTTGTGACATTTGCCTTATTTATACACTCATCACGTTCCATATCTTCGTGAATCAGTTACACACACATTATATATATATATATATATATATATATATATATATATATATATATATATATATATATATATAATATATATATATATATATATATATATATATATATATATATATATATATATATATACACACATATACATGTATATATACATACACACATATACATGCATGTATGTATTATATCTATATCACTGCACAGCATTCCAGCCTTCAAAGGTGGTTTATTGTAGGCCCATTGGTAGAAAAGAACCTGGAGTATCTATCTATAGCTCATGTATTTTATATTATGAAACCATTAACTACAACGCAGTCCCATTGTTAAAATTTAGATTAAGAGAATGATGAACAAATAATTGCTAGGAAATATCATATCGTAACGATGAAATCCTTACCTCAGGTTGTTAAGCAGACCTGTAGCTGGAAAAATGAAATACCCGGTAATTTAATAAAAAAAATAGTTTTTCTACCAAGATTTTCTTTTGAATGTCAATGGCTAGATAACTGAAAAGGGGCAAAGGTTTTGCGTGAATTAGGTAAAAGATGAGTCGCGTTTGCTGGATGTCAGTTGATCATGTGACGCGGATGTTTACATTTCGAAGCAACGATGACCGTTTCGGAATGTCAGAGTGGCAGAAATGTTAGAAAGAAAAGGCTGCTGAGAAACGGAAAACAGGAGCTTACAAAAAAGAAGAGTCCGAGTAGGTGCCATTTCGATGAAGCCTATGTGGAAGATAACATACTCCCCAGAAACCTCAGTAAAATTTATTTGAATGAGGATTATTCGGAGACAGCAGTAAAGAAGCTTCTGAGGGAATCACTGATGTTTTGTATCCCATTGTTTATATATATATATATATATATATATATATATATATATATATATATATATATATATATATATATATATATATGTGTGTGTGTGTGTGTGTGTGTGTGTGTGTGTATCTCATTTAATATACATAACCTGCACCTTGTAAAAATATCTGGGTAAGCCTACGTCTTCTTGCCATCTACCCTAAATGAGAGTGGTATTTATGTATAGTGAAAGTTTTAACCTTAGTGGCTCATAGCATCTACCCCCACCTTTTCAAGGTAGATAGGCCTCCGGTGAGCGTCGTGTCATCTTAAGCTTAATGTTGGTTTTTGCCTCTCGCAGACTTCATGTTCTTAATTAGAGTTCTCAGGATGCATTTATCGCTTTACGTATGAAAATTTTATGTTACTCCTCCCTCAACGGATTTATATATATTTATAATGATGATTCGTATTTAAATGGAAGTGAAAGTATCGACGAAGGGTGGGACACCCACACAGATCGTTGGGTATCAGACTATTGACTATGCATTCATTGTTACTGAAATCTTGCAAGATATACAAGACGCAAATAAATCATAATTTGTCACCAAATATATCTTTGATAACTTCCACGGTCCTTGTAGGGCTAATAACGGATTTATCTTGGTACATAACTTTCTTATAAATGTACGATAACGGTAGTAAGTTCCAATGATGTACGATAATCTTCATTGGTATTTCGTGAAATATCCATAAATTATTCACTGCTTTGCTTCCAGTGACCGAAATTTATCGGATGAGAGTTAGAAAATCATGTTTATGGTCGTTTAAATTTCTCTGAGTCTAGAATGCTTTGATATGAAATTAATTAAATTTATTACTGCTAATCAAAACCGGATATTTCGGTCTTGTGACGTACTCCTTGGTAGTTTTTGTAATATCACAACGAAATTTAATTATTGTGAATTTATATTTACCTGTAATATTTACGCTTCATGCATATGATGTTGGTTTAAAAAATATATCCTAAGTTTGTTTTCGAGTTGTTTCCCCGGGTCCTATTTGACAGCAAAAGTGAAAAAAGGTGCCGTTGACAATTAAGGAATTTTGATCGTTTATTCCTGTCGTGAATAGACGTCTTGTAATATGCTAATTGACGATTGTCTGTCATTGCACACGTCCTTCACACGCAATGGGTATACAAATAGCAACTTTATCACTAATTTGGCAAAAAAAAAATTGATTAGCCGGGGATTGTGGCAACACTTTCTGAGAAGTCTACGTGTTGTGCAGAGACCAGCTGTTATCGAAGTGTATCTGTGGTTAGAGTGTCTCTCTTTTAAAAATGCAAAAATTTAACCCTGTTCAAATGGTTCTCGCGTTTATTTTGGTGAGTATCGTTAGCGTGAATATACGTGAATGCCTTTGGGAATTAATGTGATGAGATAAAATGTGTATTAGCCCGAGAAACGGAAGAATTTGTGACACGGGATGGTTGTGTCGGGTTTCTCAAACTGTTCGGTTAGGGAAATACATCGTGATAAATTGACAAGACTGAACAGTTTGACGGTTTTATTACACACATTAAATGCTGTTGAACTTGGGTGGTATTGCTGTCTCAGTGTGAACGGTCGCAAAATAACTGTAATGTACGCATACGTCATTTTTGTGTAGAACCACGAGTTGATTGTGTCATAATCCAAGAAATCTACGGACCAAAACATCTTCATTGGTGTAGGCTACTCACGTTTAGTAATTAAATATCCGCCAATTACATTGCGGCTGCTCTATTACTACCTTATGCACAGTTAGGCGAATGCTTTAGTGATGAGTCAATCCGAAATGCCAAAATTTTAAGTGAAGTCTCAGGGTGTCGAAGTGTTGGTATGCTTGGCACAGGCAAGCCTAAGGTGATAGTGTAGCCTACGTCAGGCTGTCCTTATTGTGAAGGCTTACTTCAGCAATCTTTAGCCAGAACTGAAACTTTCATTCGAATTTGTAAATACTACTGAATATTTGTATGAGTAATTACTCAGTAAGAGCATGAAATAATTATTTTTTCTCCATTGTTTAGACCAAAGCTAACTGTTTTTTTTTTTTTTTTGCTAACATCGTGGCAAACCACTATCTTATCAATTTTTTTGCCACACTTGCCCCTCTAAATTTGGTGTTACATGACCACTTGATTTTGACTTCACATGATCCCTTCCCATCAATAAAATTGGTCATATTCTTTGCTACCACATAGGCTAGCTTACCAGCAATGTTGTTATTTGTTTAGCAGTTTAGATTTTGTGCTCTAGGAGCAATTCTTAGTTTCTGCAATAGGCTAACAAAGTAGTCTGCATGTCAAGTTTTCTAGTCTAATTTAAGATTTAAAGTTATGGATTTTTAACAAAAGCAAGTGAAGGAAGGCTGTTTTAATAACAGGGTATTCATTGTGGCCCAACTACTATATTGCTTGCTGGTGTATAAGCCAATACTGATCTTCTAGTGGTTAATGTGTAATAGTTAAGTTTTGTGCCAGTTGGAAGTTTAGTATTATATGCTTTGGTTGTCTGAGAATGTATAAATCCTAAAGTAATTCTCCAAGTTTCAGTTTTATGTGAATGTCTCTCAAACCACCCCCTCTAACCTTATAAGAGGTTGTGATGGCACAATTGGTGCATGCAAGTACTCTATCGCCTTCCGGTACTGCACAGTTTTTCACTACTCTATATAATCATTTTAAGAATGGCGGCTTTATACCTAACATATACCAATATCAAATGAGTTAATAATCGAAACAAAGGTATATATGTTTTTTGAATGATTGTGGAGTAATCCTGTCAACTGTATGATGTCTTGCATCCAAAAAGGCTAATGTTTATAGACATATGACTTAGAATTGCTCAAGACAAATTAGTGGATGCATTAATTTCTGATCAGAATCACGGAATTTTTCTATACCCAAACCAAAATATTGCAAACATAGTAAATTGGGTAATTCTAAGGAAGATCTTTGTGCGGAGATATCGTTTAGTAATGAAATTTTTTGGTAATTCTAAGCCTGTAGTTCCATGGTGAGCTAGACTATGGCAATTGACGTTTCCTATGTTATTTTACTTGCTTTACAAGAATTTAAAGTAATATTTTGTCGGCCGGCTGTAACTAAAGTGTAATTGACCTTTTGAAGACCACACTACCGACGGGGTAGATCTAAGCCGGCATTCCGCGTCGAGCCCCCCACCCCCCTCCATAGCTGATGCGGCAAAACTGTAACCAGTAAACATTTAAGGGGTGTTTACTGGTTACAATTTTGCCGTATTAGTTATGGAGGCGGGTGGGGAGCTCGCCACAGAATGCCGGCTTAGATCTACCCCGTCGAGTAGTCTTCAAAGGTCAATTACAGTTTAGTTACAGGCGGGCGACAAAATGTTACTTCAAATTCTTGTAAAGCAAGTAAAATAACAGGAAAACGTCAATTACAATAGTCTAGCTCACCGCGGAACTACTGCTTAGAATTACCAATTTTTTTATTGAACAATATGGAAAAGGGTGTATATAATGCAGTACAGTTGAGATAATCTGAAATTGTAATAATTATCAAGAAAATGGTTGGTTAAATTAGGGATCTCATGTGGATACTCTTGAAATTTTTCCAAGTGTTTTGTTTATGTTAACATTGTCACAGTGACTGGAGCTCTGATTGGATTTTATTTGTGTGAGCGCATTGTGGGTAAGCTTGGATTATGTATCTTGGAACTTTTGGTCCATGATGAAATGCTGAAATGTGATTAGTTGTTTTGTTCTAAGTTTCAGACATTATGTAGAATTCGGGAAATTTGATGTTCCTTGAAAAATCTGACGACAGTTTGCAGTATTGGTGCCTTTGGTTCAGCTGTGTCCTAGTTTCTGGATTATGTTGGATAATTGCTAAATTCCATGCTAAAGAATATAAGTTGCTAAATTCCATGCAAAATTTTGTTGTCTAAATGTGCTCTACCTAATTCTTTGTATTTTCCCAAATTTAATTCTTCCTTAAATAATAGGGATGGACATTTAGCAATTAAATTTTTTTTACATAGTATAGAAAATGATGCATATAATGCGGTACTGATGAGATAATTTGAGAAATTACTGTCTTTTTTTTTTTTTTTACATTCATCGCTGAGGGGCTGGACTAGACATGGTGGCATGCGGAGCTTTCGGTAATGTAAAAACATAATCAAAAGATGGTAAATTTCTCAAATTATCTTCGTAAATTTTTCAAATGATCTCATCTGTACTGCATCATTAACAGACAATATCTCCATGTGGAACTCTTCCCTTGAATTAATTGTAGATCTTCCTGGTGACCCACAACCTTCAACCTTGCAAACTCGCTCACTTTCTCAAGCCGGGTAGTTACTGGTACCGTTGGTTAGGTTAAGTTAGGTTAGGAATATCTGTGTAATTGTCCTTGCTATGTCTGTGATTTGTAATGATTACCTGCATGAGGTGTGTTTGTTTACAACTATTTTGTCATGTGACTTTTTTTTTTTATTTACCATTCCGCATGGTGCAGTTCTTTAATTTCTGGCCGTTTTATCTTATGACTTTTACATTTCACCATTCCACGGCATGAAATCTATTTATTTTTGGTTTTCCATCATTCAGAATGCCCATACTTTTCACTGCATTCCCCCAAAACTCTTTTGGCACTGATGGTAAGGGAAACTCAAAAATGACTGGGTAGCACCAATATTATTATTTAACAGTGCAAAACCTCTAGATGAGCAGTCAGAAAAATATGATCCACATGTCTTAGGCAAAAAATTAATTTACATCTTATATTTACCAAAAGTAGGGTTATTTTCCAAGCTATTGCAACCCAAAACATGACCTTACAGCAACCTATCCTCTTACAGGTCAAATCTGAATGGAATACTACCCAGATTTAAGGAAAATTTCAAGTGTAATATAAGCTTGCTGTAGAGTTGATTAGAATATTTGCCAAATAAATAATTGGTACCCTCCATAATTGATGCCCTGTCCAAGCAAAGTATTTGTTAATTTCCATTCCCCACCTTACCTGTAGTATATTTAGGCTGAAGTTTATGATAGAGCATCCAGCTCTGTTGACAGTGAGAAAGGAGGACTATCAGAATGAATGGGTGGAGATATAAAGTCATCTTCTATGGAAAATGGTGGACTTATGGGTAAAAGAAAGAAGAGGGCATATTCCTGGGCCCAGGCATCAAAGGACATGGAAAGTCAGGATGAGGTGCTGAGGAGGAAATGTATGAAGAGGGACGGCCAGTAATAAGAGTTTGAAGAGCTCTAATATTGCTGTCTGCTAGGTAGACTGCTTCCTCGCTTCCAGCATCTCATCTTATAGCTTAAGTGCCCCATGGATGTAACCCCTTATGCATCTCATGTGGTGCTCATTGGGCATCACTGAAAGGTGTTTACAGCTTCCTTTTCGGCCCCTAGCTGACCTTTTACTTTACCTCTGTTCCCACTTCCAGTCTTCAGTCTTGCTGTCCAGCCTCTCTTAACTATTACAGGAGTCCCCGGTTTACAATGGGGGTTCCGTTCCTACACCGCGTTGTAAGCTGAAAAATTGTCAAAAATCCTAAGAAAACCTTACTTTTAATGCTTTGGGTGTATTGAAAACGATGTAAACTGCATTTTTATTGAGTTTTTCATCAAAAAAGCTTCCAAATATTTATTATTCTGCCATTCTGTAGCCATATTTCTTCCGTCGGATTGGCGTCGTAACCCTGGAACATGCGTCGTAAACCGGGAAATAATTTCTGATTAATATATTTGAAAAGCGTCGTAACCTCGGAACGTCGTAAACTGGACCTGTCATAACCCGGGGACTGCCTGTACTTACTGCAATTGTGGGGGTTTTCTCCAAGTTCCACCCTTACATCATAGTACTTTATCATTATTTTATGAATCTCTTTATCTTGCTGTTCAATTACTCTAACACCCTATTCTCACTGTTCTTAGCACTTGGGTTGACAGCCTAAATTCCATAAAACCAATCAGCCATCATTCATAAAATTGACATCCTCATACCAGCTTAAGACTATGCACCCTGCATGCTCTAGTTTGAGCTCTGTTTAACTTTTTGTTTGTGAACAGCTCTCTTTGACCCCAAGTAGTTCAGCAGCACCCTTCTCATTCTTCTTGTCAAATGCAACCTTGTTTGACAATTTCATATATCGTTATGAATGGTTTCCACAGAAGAACAGTTCTGAAAGTTGTGAATACATTCAATTTACGTCTGTTGTTTGGGGTTCAACATGAAAGGATGGGCTTTATCTCATGTATAAACAGTGAAGTTGATCATGTCCTTAATGTTAAAATTCCTCCAGTACTACATGATCATCTTAGAACTAGCATTAAGAAAATAAACCAGACTGTATTGTGTGCTGCTAGTGAACTAGCATTAAGAAAATAAACCAGACTGTATTGCGTGCCTTGTGGTAGACCTTGAATGTCATGATAATCCATTGGTTTGTGGGCAGGATATGGGGTGATGTTTAGGGGCAAAAATACTCTGATGGCGATGTTATCTTGTATGTCATGCTGCTGAAAGGCTGTTGGAGCTTGATCATTCCTGTAGGTACGATTGACATCATTTGTATCCCAAGCCATAGAGTTGGATTCTCAGACCACCCAAAGTTACTCATGGGATGCAAATGGATGCTTAGATTTGAATCATGCTCATAACACTGAAGCACAAGGCATACAAACAGTGTGCTCAACAGCTCATTATCTCTCCCAGAGAAACATCATTGCTACCTCACCACTCTGTAAGCATGCAGTTTCCAAAAATTGATTACAGAGATGATTATATGTAATAGCCTACATTAAGACAGTTGTACAAATAAAACATAATTATTAGAAGTTGGCAATAGTTTCTAAAGTATTTCCAATTGTGTGATGATGTGATCATGTGATTGCACCACATCACTTTTGGCATAATGATCATGTTGTTGACTGTCCCTTCTAGGAATTTTGTTACTTAGCATATAATTTTTAAACTGCACCAGTATGGTTTACTATGCAGTAGTAGGTGAAAGTGATGCACATAAAAAGATCTGTAGTCCAGCAAGACAACTAGATAAGAATTATAGACATAAACATGAAAATTAATCATAACGAAACATAAATGGTCAAAGGCATTCATGTATAGGCAGTCCCCAGTTATTGGCGATCCGGTTTTACGGAGGTTGTCCAGCGACGAAAATTGGCGATTTTCTGCGCTGATATGTGCCGATTTGTGCTTATCGGTGCCAATACATACCTAACAGAGGTTCCTGTCTCCGGTTATTGTCGCCGATAAGTGCTGAAAATCACCAATTTTCGGTTTTCGGCAATTTTCACTTATTGTCATGCCGTCGGAACGGAACCTCACCGATAACTGAGGACTGCCTGTATATGTATTTGAAAGGGAAAATTTAAGATTGCATAATCATTGGTTATTCATTGATAGATAGTGCATAACCATTGGTTATTCATTGATAGATAGTAGAATGATGGATCCCTGTATCTTTACTGTGAAGCATGTATGGTACAGGTAGAATTTGTAAACTATATCAGATTCTATAGGGAGGGACATTGTATTTATCCATGGGCTAATGTGTCTTGGGGAGTTTATGTAGGGGAAGGGAGGAGTGCGCAGGATGTCACATCCTATTTAGTTAGGTTAGAATGTATGTCTGGTGTAGTCAGCCGTAATCATTTGCTGTTTGTGGGCAGTCATTGCTTTCTCTGGCTTTCCAGAAGTAGAGGAGCCAGTGTTTGGTGCAAAGAACTGTTTCATGACTGAACTATTTTGTGGAGAGACTTTGCACAAACCCTCACTGCTGACATTATACTTAATGTCAACCATGTGTGTGTGATGGGTTTATGTTCTGTATTGGCCAGTAGTATGTAGTTCTTGATTTTGGATGGAAATAATTGGTTATGCTCCAGGTGATTGTAACCCACCCACCTCATGACCTACTAACAACGTATTTTTAGCCCCGTATAGGATTGAATACTGTACCTTGAATTTCATGTTGAGTGTCAAACAAAATTTGCAAAAAGAATGCTCTACATAAAAAAATATGAAACTACTCAGGGCATCCAATCCAAGGAGAGTTGTCAACAATTCCTCCCACCCATTAGAGTGCAGTGAGGTTATGCTTTGCCATCTTTATCAAGAGCAGTCAGTTCTGATGACACTGAGGAAGCTGGGAGGGAGAACTGTCTTGGTTAATTGGTGGCTCGGATTGAATGGAGAGGCAGCTCTTCTTGGGGATGATGGGGTTGGATATGTAGACAGTGGATGGGGAGAGGATCCAAACACAGATACTAGAGGTAAAATAATGTCAGGATTTGCTTCAGAGGAGGAATTGGATAGAGAAGAACGGGGAGTAGGAAGAGGTGTGAAGAATATTGTGCAGTGGGGATTCGTGTAGAAGAAACACCCATAATACTTTTTTAGGTTTAGCATGCATTAATTCATCATCATCAAATTTTATTCAGTTTGCTTTTGTAATTTTACCTCCATTTCTTAGAATTTTGGTTTTGTGTTTTGTAAATCATTTATCCAGGAGAGTTTGTATTTCACACTTAATTTTTATTTTAGCACATGCTTACGAAGAGGAGTCATTGTATTGCAGTTTGGTATTTGGAGAGTAATTTCATTATGGTTTAGCCCTGCTTCATTGATAGTTGACGTCAATTTGTCAGATTTACAAAGGGAGTTGGGTAAACAGAGAAATGTGCTTTTCAAGGTGACATGAAGTAATACCCTAAAATCATATCATACAGAGTTGATTGGCAACTTTTAACATGCAGAAAAGAGACACCTAACAGTACCTCTTTCTGCATGGGAAAAGTTAGGATGTCACCTTGAAAGTCACATTTCTCTTTTTACCCATCTCACTTTGTAAATCTGACAAACTGACATCAGTACCTTGTTGAATAGTGCTTGACATGCATTGAAAGTAAATTGTATAAGAAACAGCATTACTTGAACTTTTCAGATGGTGCTGCAGTTTACCCAGATTCAAGGAGGTGCTCTACAGCTGGATAATAGCAACTTTGATAATATTATTGGTAAGTGGAATTTTACCATATCTAACATTTTAATCTGCTTTTGGGGGACTTCTTGCTGTTCATTAAATCAAGCTGTGTACATTTATTTTATGGTATATATATTATCGATCCGTACAGTATTACAAAATTCGTCATTTTTCATTTACAATATTACAGTACAGTACTTTTGATACGATACAAAAGAATGTATAGTTATTGAAGTAATATTATCTGTCTTTGAATAGGTTGTCATGTTGACTCACACCCATAGGGGAGTACTGACATCAGTGCACCTCATGCAGTGGACTGTACACATTACTTAGGTTCTTTGCAGCTGCAACTCCTTTCATTCTTGATGCTGTACCTCCGTTCATATTCTCTTTCTTTTGTCTTACTTTCCACCCTTTCCTACAATTAATTTATAGTGCAACTGGGATTTTCTTCCTTTTACACTTTTCAAGCCTTTTACTGTCAATTTCCATTTCAGCTCTTGTCCTTTGTTCTAAATTCTATATTCTATTCCATTCTACACATTGACTCACTGATATTTGATGGACAGTGTATAAGACAATTCCTGTACTGTATATAGATGATGCAGGTCAACGCTAACATTTGAATACTGTATATTTTATTGCAGTGTCCAAACTTCACCCTGCAGTAAACGTCTAAGTTTTTAACACATCATTTTCTAACTTGTTGGTTTGGTTAAAACTAGCTAATAATGATAATATTATATGTAAATTCTGTAGTTTTCTTTGAAAAATGGTAGCATTTCCTGTTCATTTTTGGAGTATTTTCCTAATCTCTGTAGACATTCTGAAATTATATGGGTTTTTGTCTCTTGTACATTTTCCCAGCTACACATTGTTTTACTTCTTTTTTACAGGCAACAACGAACTTGTGTTTATAAACTTTTACGCTGATTGGTGCCGATTCAGTAATATATTGGCTCCTACATGGGATGAAGCTGCTGATAAAATTAAAGAGGAGTTTCCCGATGAAGGCCGAGTTGTTATTGGGAAAGTGGACTGTGATGCTCAGTGTATGTATTTAGAGGAAGGCACTTTATACGTATTATATATCTTGCATATGTAGTATAGTAGTTCAGTCAGTGTAAGACTGGTACAGGTAGCTTCATGTGAAGGTTATTAAATTTTTGACGTATATTTTTGTTTACAGTTTAGAGTAATGTGTACTTTTTTTAATTGACAGCACAAAATGAAAAACTATCAATGCTTGAAAGAGGAAACTTTAATTATCTCACTCAAATGACATAAGCAGCCACAAGATGCATAAATTTTTTTTTTCACAGCGAGTATTGCTTCAAGATTTCACATAACCAAGTACCCTACCTTGAAACTCCTTCATAATGGCCAAGCATCCAAAAGAGAATACAGAGGACAAAGATCAGCAGATGCTTTTGCAAATTTCATCAAAGAGCAGTTAACTGATCCAGTGAAGAAAATTGAGAACCTTGATGAAATCCAGAACATTGAGGTAGGTATAGTATGTGGAGCAAGAGCAAAAGTTTAAAATTTCTGGTGATCATCTTAATGAGTGTACTGCACATTATTTCAGATCATATATTCTTTCTGTGGAAAGTGAGGTCAGATTAAGTATACATTAATGTAAATGGTGCATAAGTTATTTCTCTTTCTTATCAACTGTTTGGAATTTCTTTTCTACACCTAATTTACAAAGGCTTGGTGTAAGCAGAGCTTTGACTATATACCTGGGGTTAGTTTCTGAAAGATCACCAGTATTGGTAACTGGTTCCCTTGTTGTCAGATTGGTAATTTGCCTGCAATTCATGCGATGCTTGATTACTCATAACTAAATCATCATCATTTAACTAAGCTGAAATTTGGCCATTTGTTTGTTCATTCATCTTAATTCTTTGTAAAATATAATGCTGTTGCATTATTGTCATAGTTGGAGGCAAGTAAGTTTCAGATAGGAAAGAGCCAATGCTGTAGTACCTGTATGAAAGTTCCATACTCTATAATGTAACAGTATGCAGTGAGAAATAGAATATGAATGGTATTTCCCATTGTCTTGAAAGAAGTCTGAAATTTACTGTGTCTGAGAGGCCGAAGGTTACAATTGTTGAGAGGCCGAAGGTTACAATTGTTATACGTAGATTTATCTTAATCCCATAGGAAGGTATTCAGAACTCTTGTAAATAACTTCTGAATGAAGAATATAAATTATACTGAGTTATAATAGAAAGTAAAAGTACCATAAAAAGCAGAATAATTGTATAAAAGTATTGTAAAAAAAATTTGTAGTCACAAAGATTAATTCCTATAACAGTAAATCTACTACAACAAGACTGTTGTGATCAGACATGTTCATGTGTTACTTTAATGGTAATTACTGTGCAAACTATGTTCATGTTTTGAAGATTAAAATGGTTTTTCTCATTTGTAATAATTACATTGTGTCAGGCACTGACACCACTGGTGGCCTAGAAAAATTCTTACAAAGTATAGCTGGGCAGTTCATACCATATACATTACTTGGGAACCTGTTCAGGTTTTTCAGTTCGCTTGCATGCTAACTGCAGAAAAGCTTATTAAATATTAAAATCAATGTTTTATGTATGAAACTTACCAAGTAATTACATAGCTATAGTTTCTACTTTAAACAGCAGCTTAAGAATTGAAAATTCGCGGTAGCGCTCATTTGTTTTGGTGTATGTAAGTGCCCCGCCCACTTTCGGGGGAGAATAGGTACAAACGTAACTGAAGAGTTCAGTTCATTTCTGCCGCTTGATGACCAAACATCAATTGTTCAGCAGCTTTGTTTTGTTAATTCAGGAGTAGTTTCATCGGATGGTTTGGTTGTCTATCGAAGGATTTGGTGAAGTGTTCTTTCATTTGATAGCCTCCGAGCTATATTTCCATAGCTTAGTTAAGCTTAGCTTAGTTTTTTTTTTAATTTTTGGACTATTATGTCAGACATGAATGTGACCAGCAACTGGTATTGCAGCAATGGCTGTAATACTAGGTTGACTTCATTTAAATATGATGAACATTGTTTGTTTTCACTGCCATGGACAAGTATGTTCCCCCGACTTGACTTGCGAGGAATGTAAGGATTGGGATATAAGGAATGGAAAGTGCTGAGCAATCATTTGGATAAATTAGAGAAAGCTAGGCTCAGGAAAGCGGCTGCTAGAGCCGGGGCTAGAGCTTCTGTGTCCTCTACCCCTAAACCGGCTTTTTGTACACCTTTGACTTCTTGTTCCCCGATTCCTACTTCTCTCGCTCTCCCTACAGTTACATGGCTCCCTTCCCTCTGAACCTAGTGCCATCACCAGTCTCGAAGCTTGGATGGATAAGAAATTCGATGCTTAGCAAGTACTGTTGCTCAGATAGGAGCTTCTGTAAGAGTTCTTTTGGACAAAGCAAATAAGGATCATAGTGCAAGTGCTAGTGTTAGTGCTGTGGAGGGGGTGGCTACTTGTCCTACTGATGCTCCTAGACGGAGGTCCCTGCCAAGCTCCCCTGCACCTGGGAGGAGGCAAACCGTAAGTCCAAGGGGGGCCTGTGGGGTTTGCCACGAGTAGTTGCTTCCCTAGCTGAACCTGTTGCTATATCCCAGGTTTCAGCAACCAAACGCTGGAAAGGTGTTCAATTGGATCACACTTTATCTCCCAGTGATTCAGATTCGGAACCCAAAGGGTACAGTCAATGTTTTCAGGAGTCTTCTAGGCCTTTGAAGAGGCACGTTGCAGACACACATTGAGCGGTACCTCGCAAGCGCCATAAGGATCAAGAGCCCTCTTGCAGCTATTGGGATGACAGAGAGCTCCCCTTGGACACCGAGCTCCCGTTGGCTCGTAAGCGCCCATTGGCTCCCAAGTGCCAGTTGGCTCATAAGCGCACTTTGGGATCTCCCTCTCCCGTTGGATCCAAGCTCCCAGTGGCTCATAATCCTACTGCAGGTTCAGTTCATGCTGTAGCTCCAGACATCCCGTTGGCTCCCAGCTCTCCAGCATTGGAATAAGAGTGAAGCTTCAGATTCAGACGTCCCTATTGCTGCAGGTCAACTTGTTTCAGTGCCCTCTGTGTATCCCCTTCACCTGTTGCTGATCGCACGAAGTCTGCAAATACATCAGCACCCCAAGACTCTTCTTTGCTTCCCATTCACCGCAGCAGGATTTTGCATGTTCTGCTGTGGCCTCAGCAGAGGAGGAACCTGAACCAGAACAGCCTTCATCAGCCTATGCCCCATTATTGAAATATTTTCTATTTCGCTTCCCGACATATTTCTCCTCCGTGGCTCCTTCTTCATCGGGATCATCATTCTTGTTATGTCAATCCTCGAGTACCACTAGACTCCTGAAGATGGCCCTCTCTAACTCTTCCAAGAAAGTGTTGTTGGGGATCGACTCTTGGCTGTCTGAGAAGAGGGAGTTGGGCAAAGCTGTATTTGTTCTCCTTCTTGGCTTTCCAAAAGTAGGTATACTCGTATATTCTGTGCAACCGGGGAAGCTCCTTCCTTGGAAGTTTCTGCCTCCTCTAAAGGGGACTTCTCCGGTCTGATTGACCCTGCTCGTTGTTTGGCCTTTGATGCAGCGAAAGTTATGTTTTTGTCTTCTGAGCTTGACCGCCTAGTTAAGGATATTTTTAAAGTATTCGAGATCTTCAGTTTCCTTCCCTCCAAGAGAACTTTAAAGCAGACTGGCTCGGAGTCCTGTTGTGTACAGATAAGGTGATAAGAGATGGGGCACAGGAGTTATCTGCTCTTTGTTCGTCATGTATGCTGAAGAAAAGAGACGTGGTGTTCTTTCACCACTAATGGAGTGACACTGTCCCAGAGATCTGCTCGTCCTTTTGCTCCTCTGGACAGTACCAGCCTTTTTCCTTGAACGACTTTAGAGAGGGTAGCTGCGGAATTGCAAAAAAAGGCCACTCACGACTTGCTAGTGCAGTCATCCAAGCGAACGAAGGAGTCTAACCAAACACCTGCGGTTTCATTTAATCCTCGGCCTTTCTTTTCTCTCCAGCCATAGCCGTTTCGAGGTAACAGAGGAAGAGCTTCCTCGTGCCCACGCACGAATCCCAGATCAGCTTGCCCTGTCAGCAAGAAGTCCTCATCTAGACCAGTCTCTAGCAAGTGAGACTTCGGTCCTCCGTTTACCTGTGGGCACCAGACTCCTACGCTTCTGGAGACAGTGGGAGGCCAGATCAATAGAACCATGGGCACTACGAGTTCTCAAGGAAGGATATACAATCCCCTTTAAGGAGAGTCCACCTTTGTTGCCTGTGCCCATTGCCTTAAAGGTGTGCTTGGTAGGCTCCGAGAGGTTTTTGGCCCTCTCAAAAGAAGTCATAGCTCTTCTCCACAAGAGAGCTGTAGAGGAGGTGGAAGGCTTGTCATCGGACGGGTTTTACAAATGCGTCTTTGTAATCCCCAAAACCTTCAGGCGTTGGAGGCTGGTCCTGGATGTAAGTGCTCTGAACATCTTCGTCCAAACCACGAAGTTCAGAATGCCGATGAACAGCTCAGTTTTTGCTGCAATTTCCCAAGAAGATTGGATGGTCTCAATAGACATGAGAGACGCATACTTTCATATCCCAATGCACCTGGATTCCAGGAAATTCCTGAGATTTGTCTTTCAGGACAAAGTTTTCCGATTTTGGGGTCTATGCTTTGGGTTGTCAACAGCCCCTCAAGTCTTCACCAGGGTTCTTGCTCCTCTATCTCAATGGCTTCATCTAATGGGTGTGAAAGTGTGTCTGTATCTGGACGACTGGTGCCTATGATCATCATCCCAGAAGAAGTGCACAGAGGGCCTTCTCAAAACCCTACAGTTAGCCCAGGAGTTGGGCATTTTAATCAACCAGGAAAAGTCCCAACTAGCCCCTTCTCAGACGGTAGCCTATTTTGGGATGAAGATTGACTCTTGGGCTTGTCCTTCAGAGAAGAGAATACTGTCATGCACCCAATAAGTCCATCATTTTCTGAGTCTTCAAACCTGCTCGGCCAACGACTGGATGAGCTTACTAGGGACTCTCTCCTCCATAGAGATGTTCGTTATTTTGGGGAGACAGCATGCAAGGCCTTTGCAGTTCTTTCTGAAGGCCTGTTGGAACAGGAAGATTTTCCAGATTCCTTTGTATACCCCATCACACAGGAGATAAAAGAAGGTCTTCAGTGGTGGCTCGTAGAAGGAAGGCTCCACTCATCTGAACCTGAACCTCTCATTGTTCTCCAACGCATTGGACCTAGGTTTGGGAGCAACACTAGGATGATTTGAAGTGTCAGGGAAGTGGTCCCTTCAAGAGAGGAAACTGCATATAAATCTGAAGGAGTTGAAGGCGATTCACCTGGCGCTTCAACATTTTGCTGCAGTAACTCGAGACTCAGCGATTGCGGTTCATTCTAACAACATGACGGCTCTAGCTTATATTCAAAACCAAGGAGGCACTCACTCTCTGTTGCTGTGCGAGTTAGCTAGGGATCTCCTTCATTGGGCACACAACAACAATACACAGATTCTCACCCGCTATGTTCAGGGCAAGTTAAACATATTAGTGGACAAATTGAGCTGCCGTTGCAAACAGGTTCTACCCACGGAAAGGTCGCTAAATCCACAGGTGTGCGCCTACGTGTGGAAGCAGTGGGGAACACCGTAGATAGACTTGTTTGCAACATCCAGGAACCATCACCTTCCCCTGTATTGCTCTCTGGCGCCAGACCCTCAGGCATGGGCAACGGGTGCGATGCTTCAGGATTGGTCACACATGGAAATGTATGCCTTCCCTCTGTTCAGTCTAGTAAGAGATATGATCAGCAAATTCAAGACTTCTTTTCACGCATCAACGATCCTAGTAGCTCCTTTTTGGCCTCAAAAAGGAGTGGTTTCCAGACCTTCTGGAACTTCTGTCGGACTTTCCGTGGCTCCTCCCACAGAGAAAAGATCTCAAGACAACCTCACTTCAACAGATATCATCAAGGTTTGTCCACTCTCACTCTGACAGGCTTCAAACTGTCAGGAAGCTTGTCAGAGCGAAAGGATTTTCAAGAGAAGTTGCGAATGTTATTGCAAAATGTAGACGCGAGTCTTCTTCAAGGCTCTACCAGGCTAAGTGGGCAGTTTTTAGGAGATGGTGCAAAGAATGTAACATCTCTTCTTCTTCTACCTCTGTAGTCCAACTAGCCGAATGTTTACCCAAGATCTTCGAGAGGCCTGTCGTCATATACGATAAAGGGTAGCAGATCCATGTTGAACTCAATGTTCAAGCATAGAGGTGTGAACATTTGCTCAGACCCGGACATTTCAGACTTAGTCAAGTCTTTTGACACCAGGAAACAGAAGTCGCAGCAGCCAGTGTCTTGGAACCTAGATATTGGCCTGCATTAGTTGTCAGGCCCTCCTTTTGAACCTATGCAGGCGTCGTCCTCCTTTAGGGGTCTATCTAGAAAGACACTTTTTTTAATCACTTTAGCCACAGCAAAAAGAGTCAGCGAGTTGCAAGCTCTGGACAAACAAGTTGGTTTTCACAAGAGACAGCTATTAGCTCATATATTTTAGTCTTCATAGCCAAAAACGAGAACCCGGCTAACGCTTGGCCTCGTTCTTTTTCCATCCAGTCTTGCAGAACTGGTGGGACCTTCGGAACAAGAGAAAGTATTGTGCCCAGTGGGACCATTTAGATTCTACATGGAGGGAACCAAGAATATCAGGGGATTCTCGTAATCTCTGGTTTTCTGTTAAGAACCCTGTACATCGTTGGCTTTTAAACGCACCCTCTCTCTAGCTACCATAATCCAATCGACCTGTTGGAAGTGTTGCTCAGTCTTCGCCAACTGTTATTTATGGGATGTCGAAAGTGTGTTTGAGGACTACAGTGCACTGGGTCCGTTCTTCTGTGGCTGGCATGGCACTAGGGAATGATGGGTAGGAGTGATCCTCCGATTTCTCTATCTCCTAGCCTTGATTAAGGTTGTTGAGTTTTTGGGAAGCCGGGGGTACTTAGTACCTGGAATACCATCCGATCTTCGTTTTTAATGGATGGGTAATACATGTATTGTATGTTTTTTAAATGGTGTACAGGTAATATAGTTTTATGGTTGTATGGTAGTTAATGCCTACTTTTTTGCCCATGGCAAGGGCAATTATTTTTGTTTAAACTTTGTCGAGTCATAGAAGCACTCCCTGACCACAAAGCTTCCACTGAAACAGGGGCAATCCTGACACTGCTGGTCATGTCCCTACGGGTCGAGATGAGCAACGCCCAAGAGAGGCAGTATCTTCCTGCTCTTACTTGCGCCCCAGGTTAGGTTACAACAAACATTACCACAATGCTAGCTTTTCTTTTCTATTTCAAATGCATTCCTTTATAATGTTTTTTGAGTCGTACTTGTTCATTCTTCCCACCTCCTATCAATGTGGGATTCAGCTATGTAATTACTTGGTAAGTTTCATATATAAAAATGACATTTTTATAGTAAAATAAGGTTTTATATATACTTACCTAGTAATTGAATGAACAGAGCCCATCTCTCCTCCCTGCACATGGACATAGAGCATAAACAAACAGCTCCTCAGCTACGTTGTACCTATTCTTCCCCGAAAGTGGGCGGGGCACTTACCTACGCCAAAACAAAAGAGCGCTACCACAAATTTTAAATTCTTCAGCTGCCGTGTAAAGTTAAAACTATAGCTATGTAATTACTTGGTAAGTGTATATAAAACCTTTATTATAAAAATGTCATTTTTTATCAACCCATGAGAGTGCAACTTTTTTGTTCAATTTTGCTATTCAGAATTGTGATGTGCCTTCAGGGTCAGAGCTGCTTCAAGGCAGGGAAATATTGTAAATAAGGCAGTTACTTGATTAACCAAATGCAAGACTGTTAGAGCCATTTTTATTTTTGTTTCTCATAGTTAAAGGTTAATTAAGTGTGTTTTAGAATCATATGCAAAAATCAAAAGAGCTCCAGTAGTTACTGCATTTGATTTTTTATGATTTACTGATAACCAAGGGAACTTTGTAAACCTAGAAGTTTGTTTACCTATTGTTGTTTAAAGAAAAACAAGATGTGATAGGTTTCTTTATAACGTTTAAAATTCATGTGTTTTTTCTGTATTTTTATCATCCACAGGAAACCAAGAGGACTGTGATAGGTTACTTTGAAAATACTGAAGTTCCAGAGTATGGCATTTTCCGAAAAGTGGCTATCAATCTGAAAGATGACTGTCAGTTTCTTGCTGGCTTTGGGTAAGTGTATGTGTGCAGTACTTGTATAATTGTCACAGACATGAATGAACAGTTGCTATAGTGCTTTGTAGTTTTTGTGTCTTGCTATTGACAGCTGAGCAGTTTTCTGAGGCTGTTCCTCAATGAGGATTGCAAGGAGTTTTGTCCTCTTTTTTTTATTTTTCCTTCAACATTTTTCATCCATATTCCAAACTATTTTAATTATTTTCACTGTTTTGCCTTTTTTTTGGTGATTAAGTGAATTCTTCATTTTGAATGTTTAGTTCTCTATTCTTGGCAATTAATAGGTTTTCATGTTCTTGTTTGTAGTTGTTTTCCTTTAATTGTATTGGAATTATCTGAGCACAATGCTTCATTTAGTGTTGGGGTTATAATAAATGTTGAGAGTTTTATGATTTTCTGGTGGTGTATCTTCAACGAGGTAATGATGCTGGGTTGGTCCCCGTTGAGGTTAACTGTTATGGTTAAGACATTTACCATTAGGATTAGTATTTTTTTTAGTACAGACGCTCCCTAAGCTACAATAGTGTTACATTCTGATAAACCTATTGTAAGGTAAAAATATGTTAAGATATATTTTAATACACTGATCTTAACGTAATACATAACCTAGCCAACCTTATTGTAAACTTGCTTAGAACACTTATATGTCGCCAAACTCATTAACATGCCTCTTTTATAATAAAGTGTTGAATGTCATGCAGTGTATTGAATAATTTATTGTACATGATAAAATGAATAGTTGTATAAGTACCCACCATTAATATACACAGATGAAATGTCACTGAGTCTTCAGAATGTTTGAAGAATTAAATGGTAAAATTAATTGTTGGATAATGAAAATGAAGTGCTTCCTTCAAGGTAGTTAATAAGTTAGATAGGAAGAAACCTAAGGGAGCAGATGAATGAATAATAAAGTGCATAAAGCAGTGTAGTAGGGCTGAAGGTATATGGCAAAGAATCATAAAAAGTGTCACCTACAATGTGCCACACAAGTTGTTAAAACTGATGTTTACTCATAGGGTTTTTTTTTTTTTTTTTTTTTGACCTTCAATAGTCAGGCATTAGATTCTAATTTGAAAAGGTCTTTAGTTTTGTTTACCATCTAGAAAAGTTTTTATTTGGTTGACCCATATATGAAATATAGAACATTACTTGAAAAGCAGAAAACTTTTCATAATTGGTGGATAATTTGTCTAGTTTAGGTTGTATTGTGTGTGTTTTTGTGTCAAGGAATTGACTAGAAAATTAGTATTATGTTTTCAGGTCTTAATTAATTATTGTTCTCAACTGTTTCAGAGAAACTGTGCGTAGTATGCATCCACCTGGTGAGAGCATTATTGCTTTTAAAGCAGGCATGTCTAAAGAAGATGATGCTTTCACTGGAGATATCAATTCCTTTGATGAAGTCTCAATTTGGGCAACAGAGCGATGTATTCCTCTTGTTCGAGAAATCACCTTCCAGGTATTTATAAACTGTATTGCATTTAAACAAAGATATTTTTGTGGGCTTGAGATTATGCTCAAGCTGTTCAGCACTAATGTACAGATACTGTATATTTGTTACAATGAGAATACAACCTTCATCTCTTATGTGGATGTACTTCAGTGCAAGCCGGTTTGGTTGTTGAAGCTTGTTGACAAGGTGTCAGTTGAGGAAGGGGGTGGTTACTACCCCTCACTAGACTGTCACTCACTTCTTGTTCATCCATACTTGAGTCAAGGTGTCTATTGCAGCTGTGTAACAAAGCTAGAACACAAAGTGTTTTTCTTTATTTTGGCAACTTGTAACTTTTCATTATTTTGCGTGTTGAGGGTCTTTAGGCTAGATGTATTTTCTTTTAAAGTGATATCATACAAGAATCACCCGTATCCTTACAGTAAGATTTAGGTTTGTGTTAAACACAGTTTCTCTAATTACTAATGTTCTTCTCATGCATTGTTTTATCTGCATGGGTGGACTTTTTGTGCGAAGTTCTGTTGTAGGAGTGCACTAGGGATTACCATATTCCCTTAATGCCTTCACCTGGTTTGGCCCTTGGATTGATTTTGGAGGGGTAATTGGGAGTCATTTCAAGGTTATCTTTGGGAGATTCTGTGAGCATCCCTTTTCATGCAGGAGTTGCTATTATTGCTCAGCTATGGGACCGAAGCTAGAGAACAAGTAGTGAGTTTAGTTGTGAGTGTATTACTGACTGTTGGGTTGATCCTCTTGATAGTTGGTGTTGTTTTCCAAAATTCCTATCCTCCTTTCCTTAACACTTTGGCAGTTGGGGAGTCATGACTACTTTTATACTACTTGACTCTCCTTATATAACTTTCAGTGCCTAGGAGTGTTTGGAATGCCATGAAGTGTATGCTCCATCTATGCAGAACTGGGAGTGTGATCATGGCTATATGTCTTTGACTGCCTCTGCTGTGGTTGTCTGTGAAGTTTCTGTTCTTAGAGCCATGGTAGTTGGAGCCTTCCTGGCCAGCCTTATGTCCTAGGTTATAAAGCCCCTGCCCTTGGGTCCCTGCTTCAGCAACACCTTTCTGATGGCAGGCTTTCACTGTTTGCAGCAGAAGGTTGAACAAAAGGCAGGTATTTTGGTGGAAGAAACGGTGTGTTCTTCATTTTCCTTTCCTTCTGCCTTCAAGTTCTACCATGTCTTTTTCTCACCCTCTCTGTCTGTCCTGGCTTGCCAGTAACCATGACCAAAGATCCAGGAGAAAGCTGTTAGCCAAGAATCCCTTTGTGTTTGTCAGACCAGTTTCTTCTCATGTGGTATATCCAGAGGTATTTAGAAGATAAGGCCCCTTCTGTGACCATACCATTCAGGTTCTTTGGAATTGCTTAGTTACAATCTCAAATCTCCAGGGTGGTTACTGTGATGGTAATTTCACTTGCTACAGCATTTTGCTGCTCCACAGGTTTTGTGGTTGGTACTTTTCTGTGGATGAATTCCTTTCCAGTAGAGTGTTTGGCTTTTGATATGCTTTGTGCTTGTATGTCGTGTGTGTCCATGGGTTGCCGTTTATTGTGTCTGATATTGTTCTTCATGGTACATGGTCACTGGTTTTTGGGTACTGTAGGACATGCACATTGACAGGTTCCATCCTGAAGATTAAAGTCCTCGTCATGCATGTACCTATACGGGTTTTCATTGTCTACAAATAGTCCAGGACCACAAAGAACTAGGGTCCAGGTGTGTTTGTGGTTGATGACATGTGCAGACAGGAGTTTCTCAGTGGTACTCCAGTGCTGTGTTTGTGCACCATTCGTGTTTAGCATTACTCATGGTTGTTAACTGCTTGTGTCCAGTGCTGCTCATGTATGTGCATAGCTTCATTGATGTACTTCCCATGCCTGTACTTGTCTTTTGCTTATGAACAGTGCCATTTCTGGTTACCCAGGCAGGGACCCATCAGTTTGCTGTTTGGTTTCTATGCAGATGGCCCTCTGTTGTGGTGTACTGGTGATCATGGTTGACATGGTTTGTGTGATATTATCTATGACCATGACACCTACACACCATATGTGCTGGTGCTGCCCTTGCCTATGTCATGTGGCATGATCCTTTTGAGTTGAGTATTTAGGTCTGGTTTGGACAGTAGGTGTGGTGGGTGCTACATGTGCATGGCCACCACTCATGTCTGTGCATATTATCTACCCTGGACCAGTATTGTTATTGTTCTGATATTTTGATTACTAAGTCAGTTTATGTATGCTTGGTATTGATTTGGACAACGATGGTATTTGGTTACTGTGTCTTTTACTGTTCAGTACCAGTTTGCTTTGCTGCTTGGTTACCTGCATGGTTGCTATAGAGGGATGAAGAAATTTGTTTTTATTTAGCATTCCCAACGTTTTGAGAGAGAGAGAGAGAGAGAGAGAGTCGTTGAGAGTGGAGTTGTTGGAGAGAGAGAGCGTTGTCTGTCTGTCTGTCGGGAGAGAGAGTAATTGTCGTTGTGAGTGGTTCGGTTGTTGGAGTTCGCTTTACGGCGCTGTCTGTCTGTCTGTCGGTCTGTCGGGAGTTTTTCAGTTTTGGGGAAGTCTTGGGCAGTTGAGGTCCAACCTTGAAAGTGAACGGGAGTTCGTCTGTTTTTTTGGTACCAACATTAATGGTTCATGTGTCTCTTCTTTTTTTTTTTGTTTGTTTGTTCGTTGTTGGTGGAGGGTCGGTTTAAGTTTTTGTTTTGTGGTTGTGTGCTGTGATTGCGACCGTGGACCTTATCCATCTCCAGCAACCAAGATCAGGTGAGTGTTGCGTGTTGTGTTGTTTGTGGGTGTGAATTCCGCCACATAATATTTGGCGCCCAACGTGGGGCAGCTGGTATTGCAGCTGCAAGTGAGATTGGTGGCTGGTAGTGTGACTGAAGAGAAGGATGGAAGAGGAACTGGTAAGGTTGAGAGAGGAGAATACGTGGTTGAGGGGTGAGAATGAGAGATTGAGGAGTCAGTTGGAGGTGGAGGGAATGCTAAGAAGTGCAAAAGAAGAAATGAAAGGGGAGATGAAAGAGTCAGAAGAGAGAATGGAAGAGAGGATGGATAAAAAGTTGGAGGGAATGATGAAAAGTGTGGAAGAAATGATGAAAGGTAGGTTCAAGGGTGGTTTTGGAGAAGGGGCTGTTGGAGGCAGGTCCTCTGGAACGTATGAAGGGGCAAGAGAGAAAGAAAAGGAGGAAGAAGTGAATGGAAGCGTGAGTGATGAAAGTGATGTGGAAATAGGAAGTAAGAAACGAGAGAATGAAAGGCAGGGTAAGGAAAAGGGGAATGAAAAGCAAGGGAAGGAACGGAGGGAAAGCAAGGATAAGTCAGGGGAGGAAAAGGGAAGAAGGGAAAGGGAAAGGAAATTGGTAAGAAGGGTAAGGAAGTGGGAAAGGCAGGAAAGAAGGGAGAGGGTGAAGGCAGTAGTGATAGTGAGGTGGATGGAGGTGAGTGGATAAAAGTGGATAAAAAGAGGGGAAGAAGAGTGTAATGAGTAAGATGAATGTAAGTGCGGAAGTGGACTCTTTGTATTGGAAGAGGGTATGAAAGGACAGAGTGAAAGTAGCTGAAGTGAGAGTGAAAGTGAGAAAGAAGTGAGAAAGGCTATGTATGTGAGGGAGGTACCCGGTGTGAAAGGTATAATGAGTATGGAAGTAGGGATGTGCATGATTTCTTTAGGGAGTATGAAAGGTTTTGTCAGGATAAAATACGGGGAGAGTAAGAGAGTGTGGGCACGAGAATTAGGAGAATATTTGACTGGGTTTTGCTTGATATGTATAGGGTTATTATGAGTGTGGGAGATGTTGAGTATGACAAGGTGAAAGCTAGACTAGTTGAGCAAGCGAGGCGTATGAAAGCGAGTGTTAAGTATAAGAGGAAGAATGAATTTGATGAGGCAAGAATGAAAGCTGGGGAAACCTTGTCTGTATGCTTGTAGGCTGGAGACGTTGGCAAGGAAGAAGTTTGGAGATGATGGGATAGATGAATGTAAGGAGTTAGTACGGAAGTTGTTAGGGATAGTGCCAGATGGAGTTAGGGAATTTGTGAACTTGAAACGGAAGGAAAAGAAAAGATGGACGAATGAAAGGTTGACTTTGGGAGAAATTTTGGAAATTGTAGAAGATTATGAGCTTGACAGGGTTATAAAAGAGAGTAGAAGTGTAAGTGTAAGGGCTGGGGTAGATGAGAGAGTGCCAGAGTTTGGAAGCTTTAGGGATGCAGTGTTGAGGGGCCCATTGAGAATGGCTGATAGTGTAATAGATAGGAGTGTAAGAGCAAGTAATGTGGAGGTGCCAGTGAGGATGAATGATGGGTTTGTAAGGGAACAACGGGTTGGACGGGTTAGGGATAGTAGTGTACAAAGGGGAAGGTTGGTGAGTGGAAGTCGAGCTAAGTGTTTTAGATGTGGAAAGGAAGGACATACAAAGAATGAGTGTAGGTGGGCTTTAGGAGCGTGTTTGGTGTGGGCAATCGGGACATTTGGTAAGGGAGTGTACGAAAGATGGGGTTAAATGCTACAGGTGCGGACAGGTGGGTCATATTGCTAATGGTTGTAGGGGTACTCGAGTGAATGTAATATGTGGCAACTGTGGTAAGAATGGGCATTATGCGAGAATGTGTTCAGAACCGAGAGCGAAGTGTGTCGAATGTGGAATGGAAGGGCATGTATCAAGTGTATGTAGACGAAAGAGGGTGACTGTGACAGCGAATTCGGGAAACTGAGTGTGAAGGGGGTTCAAATGGGTGGATCCTCCAGGATGCAAGCGGTGCATGTGATGCATGTACGTGAGGGGTTGTTGCATGAGGATCAGCAATTTGTTTTGATAGAGTATGGTAGAAAACGTAAGAAAGGGAAGAACGTAAGTAAACTGAATGGTCGTAGGTGGTGTGATAGGGGTGTGAGTGCCAAAGTGGAAATGAGTGATAAAGCGTGTAATACGGATGAATGGGATGGTATGGATAGAACGATAGCATATGCGGGTTTGATATAACTGAGTTGACTGAACATGTAGGGTTAGTGAACGGTTGGAGGTGAGCGAAAGTGTAAGAGTAAGAGAGCGTAGCAGTAATATACAGTGATTGAAAGCATGAATGAATCGTTGCAAGAATTGGAAAGGTCAAGAAATGGGAAGGTTAGTTGAAGAATTGGGGAGGTATTTGGGAACGAGTCAGAGGGTATAGATGAGATTGTGGATGAAATTGAGAGTGGTAATAGTGAAGAAGATAGCGTGAATCTGAGAGAGAATGGAGGAGAAAATGTAAATCTGAATGTTGCTGGAAGAGAGAGCGAGTCTGAGAGAATGATTGCGTGCCATCGAACGCGATCTAGAGGACCTGCTAGTGAGCATCCGTGGGTGTTGCGTAAGGCGATTTGAAAGAGGTGTGAAAGGTGTTGGTTGGGAAATGCTAAAAAGGGGGGAGAAATTTAAGGGATGAAGAAATTTGTTTTTATTTAGCATTTCCCAACGTTTTTGAGAGAGAGAGAGAGAGAGAGAGAGAGAGAGAGAGAGAGAGAGAGAGAGAGTGTAATTGAGAGAGAGAGTGGTTCGAGTTGTTGGTGGTTGGTTGTTTTTTTACAGCGCTGTCTGTCTGTCTGTCGGTCTGCCGGGAATTTTTCGGTTTTGGGGAAGTCTTGCGCAGTTGAGGTCCAACCTTGAAAGTGAACGGGGAGTTCGTCTGTTTTTTTGGTACCAACATTAATGGTTCATGTGTCTCTTCTTTTTTTTTTTTGTTTGTTCGTTGTTGGTGGAGGGTCGGTTTAAGTTTTTGTTTTGTGGTTGTGTGCTGTGATTGGCGACCGTGGACCTTATCCATCTCCAGCAACCGAAGATCAGGGTGAGTGTTGCGTGTTGTGTTGTTTGTGGGTGTGAATTCCGCCACATTGCTACATCCTCTGTTGCCAAGTGTGCTGGGATGTTCATGGGTGCTTGATATTGATCCCTTTTTTTGTGATCCTTTACAGTTTTCTCTCTAATATTAGACATTAACATATACTTGACCATTGTCTTGAGATCTGGTTTGCGGTTGGGCTTGTACAGAGATGACAGGTTCCATCCTATCTGTTGTGCCCCACTATCTGTTCTGACTACCTGTTTTTGCCACTCACTCTACAAGGTGGGTTTGCTCTGCTGAGCTTTATTATTCATCCCTGGGCTGATGATTTTTGTTACCTACCAACCTTGCTTTTCCATACTTTAGACTGGAGAGAGAGTTCCCTTCAATCCCTCATAGAGTATGTTTCAAATTGACGAACCAACTGGCATGGGGCCCTGTCAGCCTCTTGCATTGGTTATACCATACTGTAAAGGTTACAGGAGAGGCTTCCTCTGCTTGTCCACATAACTCGAAAATAGCATTTTCAGGTAGTGATGAGCCATCTCTCCAGTGTCTCAAAGTAGGCACAGTCTGTATGGCATTTGGCTGAGGTTGATAACCTGACATTCTGAGTTCTGTGGAACAGTGCAAGTCTTAGTTCTGTGTGACAAAATCTCACCTCTAAGGAGTTTCTTTCTGTAACAAAAGATGAAGGGTATTATAGTTGTAGGAACAAATCACAATTTTAGGATCAGGTGCATTCCTACATACAAGCACTTGACGTTTTTTAATCCAACCATCATCCATCTCTGCATTTGATCCTATTTACCAATGAGGGTTGATACTCCCACCCCCTCACTTACCTAGTGCATGGCTAACTTGTCAACAAGCTTTAATGACTGACCTAACTTGTGCTGAGATATATCTATGCAAAAATTGTAGGGTTTGTATAATGCAGTCTTTGCACACATACAAAACTTTTTTCTTTGAATTTAATTTCTGCATTACAAGGTTAGTAGTGTTGTTATTGGTAAAGAATAATGTCTTCTGATCATGAGTGTGTGTGTGTGTAAAGTGAGCAAATGGCCATGGTCTTGAAGTTATTTGTGTCTCTAGTAGGTTCTTGAATTAATTTTGTCGGACCTTTGGAGTTTGGTTTATATATGCCAGTGAATAGGCACTAGCCTGAGCATCATTTTTGTAATGTTTTAAGTAATTATTTCTGTATAGGGAGATGTAATATTGCTGAGTTCATCACCTATTTGTTAAGCAGCGAGATGTAGTTACAGCTCGGCAAGTTGTTCAGTTTACATAAGAAAACTGTATGAAGTTTTATCTGTCAGAAATCTGTGTTCATTGACCACCTGCTGCTCAGTGCATGGCAATCTTCCTGTTAATGGTATTAAGCATCTTTTGTATAAAACATCATATTGGCAAAGATTCTCAATGTTCAGTTTCATATTTTTATAAGAATGTATTGACAAAAATAATAACATTAAACCATTGTACAATATAATTTAAATGAGTGTGTTCTACCCAAAATCTTTTGCCATATCTTGCACTAATGAGCTGAGGGTAACCCACACAAACTGGTTATTTGTCTTTTTGACCATGCATTTAATTTGTACAGCACAGTAGTAGTTCATGGACTAATATTAAGCAAATGTTTAGTTTTTAGCTATTGATGCATTGTTGAAAGTTGTAATTTCATTTGTCTTAGAGTGTTTAGAGCATATAGTGTTTTTGACTTCCATAGATCATGAAAACTGATTTTAGATTTCTTTTCCAGAATGCAGAGGAACTTACTGAAGAGGGATTACCATTTTTGATCCTCTTTCATAATCCAGAGGATACTGAGAGCATTAAGAAATTCACAGCTTTGGTTCAGCAAGAATTAGCAGATCAGAAGCGTAAGTTATGTCAGCATTGTTATTTGTGTGTAGGTAGTTGATTTTATTTCTTAGACATGGAAATGAGCGATTTGTAACTGTAATAAAAAATTTGTGGTAGGTTCAAGGTTAATCTATTTCAAGGGTAAGATTCACCTTATTTTTTGTAGAAGACATTTACATTTGTGGAAAATAGAAGTTACAGAGCCCACTGGAGGATACCCTTCAAGCCACTGTATCCCGTAATGTTTATGCATCAGAAACGATAGTGCTCATAGTAGTCCTTGATCAGGGCTAGATCCAGAAGTTCATCCCACATTTTTTTTCTTTACAGTGTTTAAAATGTTTTCTTGATGCTTTATTATTCATGGGTAAACCCCTCCATGTTTATGTTTGCATCATGGCTGGATTAGGTAAGGATATTGGGATAACCATCCCATCAGTCTATGCAGCAGAAGTCAAGATGAAAGGATTTGGAACACAATACCAATGGTTATAGATTTTGCTATATTCTGAGCCACCAAAAACTGTAAAAATATACTGTACAGTATTGATTTGTACAACCATGTTTTCATAAAAACCCAAATATGTGGGTCAAAAAGTCAAAAAGTCTATTCTTATGTCTTGTTGACAGAAGTAGCAATTGAGCTAAGAAGTGCTGCTCACACAAACATGCCTTTAACCCATTGGTAGGTATTAACTTTCCTCAGTATTTACATAAGTTTGATATGACAAAGAAAGAATGGGGGGATTGGAAGTGGTTCCCTTGTATGTGGTGGGTTTCTGCAAGTGTTTTATGTTATAGAAATTTAACTTGTTTTATCATTATCATTAGATATCCGTTTTATCATCATCATTAGATATCCGTCACAGTTTAGGTGTTACTTCAGTAAGTACAAATTCTGAGACTTTCACAATGATCTAGTGGTTCAGGGGACCAAGAACCAAGCTCAGAAAAGGCATTCTCATGTTGATTGTAACAAGTAGAATACCTTGAGAGTAAACCAAGAAGTTTGTGCCCATGAAATACCAAGAAGGGGTCAGAAACCAACTAACCATGCGGGTAAGATTTAGTTGCTAACCCAGGAAGAGTTCACTTCATGTGAACAAATGAGTTATGAGCAATGGTGATGGTTAAATGGAGGAGGAAAAGGATTGCTCTAAATCTTCCT
Source organism: Macrobrachium rosenbergii (assembly GCF_040412425.1). NCBI lineage: Eukaryota > Metazoa > Arthropoda > Malacostraca > Decapoda > Palaemonidae > Macrobrachium > Macrobrachium rosenbergii. The sequence continues at coordinate 57,375,484 of NC_089748.1, forward strand.
AAGCTGGTAAATTTTGTTCATTTGAAATAAGTGGCCCAAGGAGTTCAATCCCACCCCCTTGTTCATATAATATCTAAGGAAGAATTAATGAAAATTGAAAGTCATCACCAAGTATATGCATTTAAGAAAAAAAAAACCATGATTTCAAGTGTTCTTGTAAAGGCTGTGGAAGTCATAAGAACCCTGATCTTACCTTACTAGCCTTGTCTTAAGAAACTAACACATGCCTGAAGGATGACATGTCTCAGCTGGTTTCAGGACCAGAAGAATCCTAGGTGGTCTCCCTTGAAGATGTCTTGTCCTCATGAAGCTGTGGTAGTTGGCTCTTACTTGACAAAGAAGGTCCTCTGAATTAACGTACATAAAAGCCAGGACATTCCAAGTCTTGGCAACAAAGTCAGAAGACAAACTACTGGTTTGGGTAACCTCTTGACATGGGATGTAGTAAGCTCACTCTTGAAGAGGGGAAGACAGACCGGAAGATGTTTTTCATAGGTGCTGAAGGCACATTTAAACCAATTCTTAGGGAATGTTAGTACCACTGCAAAGGATTAAGGAAAATTCCCACTTGGGCAGCTGTGTTGACTTATAAGGAAGCTATTTTAGAGTGATAGGTGAGCTTTTTCAGATCCTTAAACATAGTCACCTTAGTGCCTCAGAGTTTCAGCATGAGAAAGGGTTCCTCTGTATCTGTAATCGTTCTTAACAAAAACCAGGTGCTGCTTCTGGAGGCTAAGGTTGGGGAAGAATTCAGCAGTAACTGGATTGGAGGATAAAGCAGATTTATATCTCACTATGCTGACTGTAGAAACTACTCTGCATTGCATGGTAGTATTTTTAGAGTCAAAGGTTAGCAGGAACTGGCAATGAATGCAGCAGCAGCCTTTGAGATCTCGCTTGATAATTTCCAGATGTGAATGTGCAGGCTGTATCGCTCATTGTGAATTGTGAAGTTTATCTACTTTGGGCCTCTGTTTGTTGGTAGGCTCCTGGGATGGTTCACTTTTAACTGGAGGAGGTCCACAAGCCAGTCAAGTTTATCTGCACTGGGCCTCTGTTTGTTGGTAGGCTCGTGGGATGGTTCACTTTCAACTGAAGGAGGTCCACAAGCCAGTCCTGCTTGTAGCCAAAGCAGTATGATCAAGGTTGCCTTAGTGCAGTTTGAGTCCCCATCAATGGGTAGCCTATGCCTGATCATGCTGAATGGAAGGAAGGTGCTAGATGTTTGACATGGCATCAGATTTCCTGTCTACTGTTTTAGGCTGTGCTGAGTATTAAACTAAAAGCGGGTGGTTCAGATTAGCCATGAACAGGTCCACTAGGAACTTGGAGACTTCCAGATCAAGTGACTAGTCTGAAGGCAGAACCTTTTTCCCTCAGCAGGAATTTGTGTGATGAGAATTAAATTTCCTAACATGAAGCTTAGGAACAATTTCAGTGCAGGTGGGCTTCCCCCACAGTTTAAATTGGTAGATGACAGAGATTTGGTTTTTGGCCCTCCCTAGTTTTTTTGATTGGCTGCTGTTATGGAGTTGTCTATCATTATTCCAGCAACCTTGGAGATATAAGAACACAGCCTCTAGTTCCAGCAAGTTGATGTATATCTTTTTCTCTACCTCCTCCAGTCAGGTTCTTGCTAACCTGTTTGATATATTGTGCCCAGCAGGTTGTCATTTTATCCAGAATAGGAAGACTTACAGAGCTCAAAGATCCAGAAGGACACTTATTTCAAGTGATGTGGGCCTGGACTACCAGTGAACATACAATGGCATATCCTTAAAGTCTGCAACAGGGTGAGCATCTAGGATTGCCACAGGTTGCTGGCATTGGAACTCAGAGTTCAGTAATAGTTATTTGCTGAAATGTGAATTAGCTTTGTCAAAGTGGTGATCTCCATACTGACAAAGTTATAAAGACGGTTCTGGTGCTGTCTCTACCAACTGGTCATTCAGATATCTCTGCAGCCTTCTTCTGGACTTGCGTACCCAGACTTATACATGCGCAAATTCTGGGTGAAGATCTGTTTGAACTTTGCCAGGCTGAAACACAGGGCATTGAACTAAACATCTCCCCCCTCCAGATGAAATGAATGTATTTCTTTGGAGCATGATGTATCACAATATAAAAGTTGTACGCTGGAGGTCCAGCGATATGAGAAGTCCCAGTTTTTGATGGAGTGACTCCACAGTCTTTATCCTGAAGTTAGTCTGTTGAAGGAATTCATTCACCAGATCCAGATCAATGATTGGGCTCAACCTCCCATTGAGACCAGAAACAGATTACTAAAGAAGCTTTATTTCCTGCTTTTTGATCATCAAGTCCACTTCATCCAAGACCCTCAACCTCTTTTGCCTGCTGCCATGCTTCCTGTGAAGTATTGAGCATGATATTAGTAATAGGACTTGTCGGCAGAATTTCTGGAGACGAGCCCCCTTTTCCGAAGAATTGTCTGCTTGGGTGTACAGAATTACTGCTTCATATTATCCTTCCTCCTTGAGCCATAAGCTGAGTTGAAGGCTGATATCCTATCCTTAGATGACAGGGCAAGCATCATCTCTCCAACTATGTGTGTTTGGAAGGATTAGGGCATGGCCTTCTTGGAGGAGTAGATACAGCCCTTAGCTGCCTTGATCTGCTCAGAGAAGAAGGATAACTGCTTCTGTTTGGTATTAAAGGTTTTCTGAAGATTGGAGTACCAGTTTGGCCATAGCTACCCTTATCCCCTTAAAGGAGTGGTGCTGTCAGAGCACCTCTCATGGTGCACTGTAGGCATTACTTGAGGTTCTTTGCAGTGTCTCTTAGGCCCCTAGTTGCAACCCCCTTTCATTCCTTTTACTGTACCTCCATTCACATGCTCTTTCTTCCATCTTACTTTCCACCCTCTCCTAATGATTGTTTCATAGTGCAAATGCGAGGTTTTCCTCATGTTACAGCTTTAAAACCTTTTTACTCTCGATTTCCTTTTCAGATTGCTTGACCTCATAGGTCCTAGTGCTTGGCCTTTTGCCAAAATTTTACATTCCATTCCATAGCTGCCCTTATTGCTTGGCCATTTCCTTCTCTTGATAATTCTGTAACTTCTCTCTTGGGGGAGGTCCAAGACTTTTAAATGTCAGAGGAGGACAGGAATGGAGAGAGGTTCTTTGTTGCATCATCATCATGATTGGCCAGGATATAGACTACCATTCTAATGTTCAGAATCGAAGACTTTCCCAATGAATCAGACAGGAGAAAAGAGAGGTGGGGCAACCATCAGGTGATCGTATCCTCCAGAAGTTCCTCTGCCTTACTTCTCAAGTGTCACATCAGTCATGATGTTGTTAATTGCAGTAGTGAGCAGGTCATACACTGCTGCTAGTGTCTTTATTTCTTTGGGTGACTGGAGCAGCAGCAGATGAGGGTATCTTAGAAATGGTTGGATGAGTACCTCCTGTCAGTGGTCACAGGGGCCAGGGAAAACTCAGGCAATAGAGAACTCTATGTTGGCTAGAAAGAGGAAGTCCTATACTTAGAGAAAGAAAGTGTGAAAAAGAATAGGAATTTCCAAAGGTCCTGTTTGCAAAGGTATGACAGCTCTCCCCTAACAGGCTGCTAAGGGAAGCCTTTAAGCCTTTCCTTTCTGCACTGGCAGTTCAGGCAGCAAGGTCATGATGTTGGATGAAGATCATCAGAATTGCTGGAACCATGATTGCGACAAGCCTTCAAGCTAAGGTGTGACAACTCTACTGAGACAGGCTGCTAGTGGCCTTTTCCTTTCAGCACTGGTAGTGCAGGGAGTAAGGTCATGATTTTTGAAGAAGACTCTGTTATGACTGCATCATCAAACATGCTGGAATGATGACTGTGACAAGCCTGTTCTTCAAGGTTTGACAACTTTCCAGTAACAGGTTGGTAGTAGAAGCCTTCCCTAACTAAGCACAGGAAGCAAGGTCATGATCATGGAGGAAAAATGTTAATTGGCTGCATCATTAGACTTGCTGGAACCATAACTACGATGACAGTCAGAAGAAGTGATAGTGATCCTTTGAAAAAGCCTCCTTAAGAATACCATGCTTTGGGGGTGGCATAACTTCTTCCTGGACTACAACTGCAGCATGATCCACAGAAGTAAATGATGTAAGATGGCTAAACCTAAGAGGTGGAATGATTTTTAGCTTGCTAATATGCACTGGCTGGAAGACATGGTACGGGTGGAAGCTTAACAGCAGCAGAAGGAACATCAACCACAGCAGAAATATGGCAAAGCAGGTGCATCTGACATGGCAGTAAAAGGATTAATTGATTATTTCAGCGCAGCCAAGACATCAGATGTAGAAAGGGCCAGAACAGCAGCAGTAAAAGTAAAAAAGATGAATCAAAATCAATGTAAAAATAAATTGTGGGAGATATAAAGGCAATAAACACAATTACAATTTTTTTTCTTCTCCATAACAATAAAGGAAGCCCACAAAAGACTTTTTTAAGAATTTGTGTCTGGCAGCTTTCAGATTGAAAATAAGTGTTCTATATGATTTATGCATTAGGAATGTAACAAATATACTCGTCAACTGTTCTTTATAATTTCGTCAATATTGTCAACTGTAGTGATGCAAATGCTGTTTACGTTCATGAAAATTAATCACATATTTTCCTCCATTGTATTGTTTTTATTTTGGTGGTAGTGTTAGACATAAAAATTTTGACCATATAGCGATAGTGGAATAGCCCGGAACCTCTATACTTTTCATAACTTGAAATCTATGCTTCCCTCTTTTAAGATCTACTTATTAGTAAAATATTTCTGTTACATTTTGGCACCATTCATGTTTACGGTGTTTAAACTCTTACACCAACAATCATAGGGCCAGGAATTACTTAGTTGGGATGTTACATCTTCTTTGTCTTTGCAAACAATGTATATTGCTTTTAATTTTATAACATGAGACAGTTTTATGGAATAAAAGTAATCTTGATTTCAAATTTCTTGGTTTTCATCACACCATAAATGAACAGCTACAAAATTTTGATCTTGAATGACCAACAGTTAGGTAGCTAACATTTGTTACTTTTCATCAGGGTAGCTTGTATGTCTGGTAAGATCTAGAAAATGGTCAAAATTTTGATATTGTGACATATGTTGAATGCCCCTATAAGGGGATAGTGCTGTCAGTGCACCTTCTGCGGGCACTGTAGGCATTACTTAAGGTTCTTCACACTCAGTGTCCCTTCGGCCCCTAGCTGCAATCCCTTTCATTCCTGACCTCATAGGTCCCAACACTTGGCCTTTGACCTAAATGCTAAATTCTATACAGGTATTCTATTCTTATGTTAAGTGCACTTTATGCCTCCATATACTTAGCAATTAAAGTAATAAGCCATATATTTCACCAAATTTTTATATACTTTTTCTTCCAGAGAATGTGAACTTCTTGACAGCTGATGGGGTTCAGTTTGCACATCCTTTGCATCATCTTGGCAAATCTAAGAAGGATCTCCCTCTCATTGCTATTGATTCTTTCAGACACATGTACCTCTTCCCAGGTGAGAAATATTTCGTATTGTTCATAACAGCGCCATCAGTCATAAATGCCCGTAATTGTTGCTCATAATGATGTCCCAGACAGTCTTTTGTTGATAAAAAAGACAAGTACTCTCTTGACCCTCAGTTATCCATCCACCACCTTCCTGGTATTCCAGGCATTTCCCAAGTTGTAACTATGCCCAGTCTTTCCCAATGTGTTTTCTTTACATTTTTCAAATTTTGGCCATTGGACCATGTTCGTGTTTCAAAAATGAGTTCGTGAATCAAACAGCATTTTTATATATATTTGTGGTTGTGGATTAATGTGTTCATGGATCAAGGTCCTACTGTACTGTTTATCATATGTTATGGAAGTTGCATTTTTGGTAGATTACATTAGGCTGTGCTTAATTTGCAAGTTTCATTTTGATAAATATGCTAGGGTTGGCTTTTCATGCCTGTCTCAGCTTTAGTAGATTCCCACTGATAATGCACATTACATCTAAGTTGGCTTTGTGACCATGCAGTGGGCCTAGAAGCTCAAGTTCAGTAGGCTAAATACAAATTGTCATTCATTCAACCAAACTTGTGGTGTGTCTAATAATTCATTACTATTTCTTATAAATAACAAACACTTAGTATTTCATGCAAAACACTGGTACTATAAACAATAGCAACTTGACATAAACAACCGAACCGAGAAATTTCTGTTTGCTGACGTCATTTGCTGAAACTATAGCTTGTTTATTAAGACTTGCATTAAATTTGCCAACTTGTTAAAAGTTTCTAATTCTAAGTGGTAACTTCCATGTTTAAAAATAAAATACATTTTTATTCATTCTTACAGTAGAGAATGTTATAAGAAAGAATACCACAAAATTTAAGCAGCAGGTTATAGCTGCAGCTGAATTAAACAAATGATGTGCAAGATGCAAAATGTTTTGGAATAGGCGAAAGCGAAATCTGAAACTGGCAAAATCAGACCTTTACTGTTAAAGTATGTTGCTCTTGTAAATAAAGTTAGGCTAACTCGGGAATGTAGGCTAATTGTATGAAATAAAGTTCACTATTTTAAAGGAAATTATACAGTATGAAGTTATAAAATGACGAAGTGAAAAATATGAGTAATAAAATAATAAAATGCAGTGTCAGAACTTAGCCAAGTAGTAGGCTAAGTCAGCAACTAGGCTATTTGTATGTGGAATTAGCTTGCAAGACTATTTTTACATAGGGTCTTCATTTTTTAGGTATGTATTTAATGTTCTGGGATTTTCTGTGGTCTGGCAGTGGCCTGGTCCCAAGGTTCCTGGATTTAGGAGGTTGGACTGTAATAGTCAGCTGAGACTATGAGATGTAAACATTACGAAATGCGAGTGTGCTTGATTGCAATACAGTATTTGTATTCTGTAATACAATAGATAATATGATGATAAAACATGCAATAGTATACTCTGTGATTGGATACAGTAAACAAAAGTTTTATTATAATTATCGTTTTTAATACAGCTGTACTGTTTGACTCTTGCAAATAGATAGGTCTCTCCACAAAAAATGTTATAGGTATGAGATTTTCAACCCATTATACTCATAATACTTTTCTATACTACATCAGTTTGAGTTAAAAAAATAAAAGATATTCTTAAGAAATATGAATACAGTACAGTATTAGTAATTTTGTATTTATATGTAAGAAATATTATACTAAAGTTTTAATCTTGTGAAATAGAATCTAGTGATGACTTTTAGATGATCAGAAAAACCTAAATAAGTTTCTTGCAGACGTTCTTAAATCATGTAATGTTGTGCCTTCTTCATATAATTTATGTTTCATATATATCATAAAAAAATTTTTTAAACATACTACTAAATTTAGTAGAGATATAACAACCTTAATAAATTGCATTATTAAAGTTGTTAATATATTTATATGTACATTGTGTGTAACCTTATGAACATTTGGATCCGTTTTTTGTAGATTACAGTCAGGCATATGTTCCTGGTAAGCTGAAAGCTTTCTTAGCAGATCTGTACAGTGGGAAGCTTCACAGAGAATTCCACTACGGCCCAGACCCTGAAACAACGGAGGAACCAGCACAGGTATGTTGAGCTTCTTGTGACATTTTACAGACTGTAGAGTATTCTTTGTTGCTGGAATGGCACCTCTTAATTTTTATACAGTTTATGTGCACAAAAATACTTTTAATTGAATATTCTGAGTTTAACCTCTTCGGATGTTTCAGTGGAATATATTTGTATCAAACAAGTTGTTATTTAATTTGGTTGCTTAGTGCTTGTGCAAGATTTCCCTCCGTTATTATTGATATAATTAGCCAAGCTTCAACCCTAATTGGGAACAAGAATGCTACAAGGCCAAGGACCCTGACAGGAAACACAGACCACTATGGAAAGAGAAATGTTTTTACCAGTTGAAATAAACAGAACTTAAAAGAACTCAGGTCTTTCTCTGACAGCTTTAAGATGCATATCAGTTGCTGAAGGCCAAGCCAGGGAATAATTTCCCAAACAAGGCAGAATAAAATAACATTTCCACATGATAAGTTCACCAAAAATCATAAAGGTCTATTGCATTACCTGTTGTTTTGGCTAACTGAAAAAGGAATGGATTGTATATGTTCTCAAAATTAATTTTCAATAAAGACTGATACCTATACTTCTAAAAACGTTGCATGTAAGTAAAGATACCATGTCAGTGAAAAATTGCTGGAGAGGGATCCAGTGTCCTAGACTTAATAGCAGTCAGACATTGAGTTTTGTTAACGTTTAACTTCATCGCCTATGGTTTACAGCATAAGTAGTAGTGTGCCAGGATGACTACCTACCTCAGATTACACTTCGTTAGTCACTGTTTTGCATGCCATGGTTTGGAAGGGATACATAATTTTTGTGAGTCCTTCATGTTGGTTTGATCAACGTGTAGCTAAACCAGATGTTTCTTAATTTTAGCTACTATTTCCATGACCCTGAAGGTTCAAATATAAATTCTGTAAGACACCTTTGGAATGTTTGGAAGTTTTTGAATTTCATCCTTTAAGTCAGCTGAGGTTATTGATCGAGTAGATTATATCTTTGCGTGAAATGACTCCTGGAGTAATTTATGATATGCTGAGCTCCTTTGCCTTCCAACAAACCTCTTGAAAAATTCTTTTCTTGTCCAGTTCCCTCAACCCTCTGTCAACTTTTTCCATGAGATTTTGAGAGACCCTTAGAGCCCTTACACACGAGGACACTAGTGTCCGCCACCGGTGTCGGACACTAGTTGCTTCCCATATTATCAAATGGAGCCTTTCACACGAGGCAACAGCAGTGTCCCAAGCAGACAACTTCCGGGCAACAGATATTTCGGTGTCTCGCTCCCGCAACACGTGGCGGACACTGAAGGTTGCCGCCACTCACTGCAAAGCATTGTTTTAAATGGAAGCTTTCACACGTAGCCACCAGTGTCCGCCACCGCTGCCCACTGGCCAGCTTCTCATGCTCAGTTTGACACCCACCATCATCCCATGATGGAAGGATACGGCCTATCAAGGTGTGTGAGTGGCTCACTAGTTGCCAGGCGGTGTCTTGAGCAAGGACACTAGTGTCCGATACCGGTGGCGGACACTAGTGTCCTCGTGTGTAAGGGCCTTAGTCTTCACACTTGGAGGTTAACCAGATTAGCCAGTCTGCCATCCAACGCAGATGCCTCTTTCTTTCAATGCCACCAGATACCTATCCAGTCAACAAGCCCTCAGCCCTCAAGAGCCTTTGGGCAATCCCCTATTTCTTTATGGGTATTACAGTAAACTTTAGAAACTGTAGAATTGGGTTAAATTTTCACCGACCAGGGTAGGAAGAGGCTACTATTACAAGTGTCCCCTTGAAAAATGACATTTCCAACAAGTCACCTATGTGCAGTGCAATAGTTCTAAAATAGTGCAGTCTTCAGTTCTCAGTCCCTGTTGTCGTGTCTCCAGGAACACTAGCTCCACTCCACTCTGGTGTACAGTAGTTGTTAAAAAGTGCTGTTGAAGAGGATTTAATTCTCACTAAAATAAGAGGTCTGTTCATTCTCTGGCTGCTTCAGTACTCTTCAAATACAGTGTATCCTTCAAGAACATTGTCCACAAATGCCTTGTTATATTTTATGGATCTGTCTTGGTTTTCTGCAAGGTAGTAAAGTGACTTCCATTATCTTGTTTTCTGATCTCTTCCAATTTTCAGATTGTTTATATCCATTACAGTCGAGTCGAACCTTTTAAAATTGGCATTCTGTGGTCCAGGAACTCCCATGGTTCTTTTCGATTTTGAATCGGCCACCATTAGTTTGTCGAGTGGCCACGAGGGTGGTGCCACATATTGTTTACAACTTCCCAACAGCAAAATATTATGCCATATCTTGTTTTTATGAAAATAATCATTAGTAATGAAAATGTGTGAAGTCAAATGTGTTTTCGATATTAAATTTAAATGCATAAATACAGTACATCTTTTTAAAGATTCCACTTGAGAAGGCTGTACAAAGTCAAAATTTTTAATCAAAACAAATGAGACATTTGGCAAAGCACAAATTCCTTACTCTTAGATTGCTTGAAAGAACTCATTTCTTTTATATAGCTGTATATTTACCCATTCAGTATGCCACCCATGAGATGAGATGATGATAGAGGTAAGAAGCACAAGGATAAATCTTTATCTATGCTAGAAAATGTTTCTATCCTTCCCCTCAGTAGATGGCGGTGTGCTTTGTTTACTTTTTGACGGCGAATGCACTGAGTGATCACCTAAATTCATTCTTTATTTTTGTCTTCTCATTACCCTCTGCAATCAAAATAAATGATGAAGAAACTAATAGCGATAATTATGAAGATAGTAATTTTAGATGAAAGTCACCGATCATATTCTGCAGATTCTGAGAAAAGTTAAGTAGTTGACTTACAGACAGGCTAACTCAGGAATGTAGGCTAAATGTGTTAAAGAAAAGTATACAGTATGAAGTTATAAAATCATAAAGTGAAAATATAAAGGTAATAAAATTATAAAAATGGTGTCAGAATTTAGCCAAGTAGTAGGCTAAGTTGGCAACTAGGTTATTTGTATGTGTAATTAGCTTGCAAGACTATGTTTACATAGGTGCTTCATTTTTAGGGGTGTATTCTATATTCTGGGATTTTCTGTGGTGTGGCAGTGGCCTGGTCCCAAGGTTCCTGGATTTAAGAGGTTGGACTGTACTACCATCCTTCACACTGAACTTTAATTCCTGCCTTTCCTGTTTGTTTTATAAGATTTTATAAAAAAAAGAATACTTTTAGGCATCTTTGTTTTTAACATTCTTGACCTAATTCCTGTATCTTTTTCTTCTCTGGTGCCTTTAAAGTCTTTGTGTAAAATCACAAAGACTTTAAAGGGACCAGAGAAGAAAAAGACAAGGAATTAGGTCAAGAATGTTAAAAACAAAGATGCCCAAAAGCATCTCTCTTTGTATAAAAAAAAAAAAAATTTATTTTTTTTTTATCACATATCATGGTGTTGGTAAAAAGTACAGTAATTCAAAATTTTCAAAATTACAGATTGAAGATAGATCAGGTGACGTTAATCAAGCTCCTAAAGAAAGACCAACAACACCACCAGAGTCAACCTTCAAGAAGCTGGCGCCTTCAAAGAATAGATATACGCTTTTAGAAAGAGACGAGCTGTAGAGTATAAAAAGCTTAGATTTTCATAATCATTGGGATATTTTTAGCACAAGATTGGGTTAAATTATTATATTTTTAAAATTTTGGTCTCCAAATTAAGAAATCATTCACTACAGTACATGTGAACCACATGCTGTGGTGAAATTTCATCCATAATAAGGGTAGGGATAATCAACTGTGATGTTAGAGTGGGTTTAAAAGTTCCGAGGAGAACTGTAAATCTATTTAGAGCTCTTTGATAGTAAATCTTTGTGATTTTGTGTCATGACATTGAAGTGCATAAACTTAGTAGGTATTTGTGACCCTTCCATGCTGTAAGTATTACCAAAGCTTTTTCACATCTCAGGATATTTTAAAAATTGTGAAATAAACTAAGTATCAGCTATTTAATGTATTCGTGCGAAGTGTTTGAATGGCTTTGGTAAATTGATTAAATAATTATGGTTCAGTTTGTCTTGTGATTCTTCACTGGTTAACTTGCTTATAACTGAACGGATTTTTAATATCAAAGAAAGTTGCATCTTACATATTTGTGCTAAAAATTTAGAATCCTTTTGGCCTTACAGCTTCCTAAATTACTAGTGTACATTCAACTTCTTACTGCAGTTGATTTATAAGTAGATATTGAAGCCTTTTTTTTTTATGAAATGTAAAATATTCAGATATAGGTATTTATGGAGATTCTTCTGCTAACCTTATTGGCATAGCATTATTTTTGTGATTCAGCAGTAAGTGGAGAAGTGGGTGAATGCAGTGTGTTGACTGACCTGGATCTGATGTTGTGTTTGGTAAGTACTTATGAATGTATGTAGACTTCCCCAAGGACTGTACTATTATCTTTATGTAAAAGGTAGTAGAAACAAGTATCTGATATTTTTCATGATGCTTGTTGTTTACCCAGAGCACGGTAACTTCGTAACTTGAAACATCTGAATAATTGGTTAAGAGGCAGTATAGTTTCTATTTTTGCTACTGCTGTCTCCTTATCTGTAGAGTACAGTATAACTGGACATATTCTAATTAGCTGGGTACTTAGTAATTACAGAGTATTCCTATGGTTTTTTTTTCAGAGGTTTGTTAGAAAACTTTTGGGCAAGTGCATAAAGTGATTTAGGTTATAGTTCTTGGTTGAAATTGACAAAACTTGAAAAAACTGATATTCACAAACTTCTTTATTGTAGTTTCTCATGTAACTATTCACTGTACTCTCAAAGGGCTAGTAACAGCATTTGACAGACAGACAAGGAGCGCCTTTGGTAAATCATTTTATAGTAGCAAGGCAAAAGTATATTTGCAAACATGAAAACTTAATTTAGTGCTTTTTCAGGATATTATTCAGGCATTACATAGCACTTTATCCCTAGCATAGTGCAGTATCCCAGTCATTTCAGTATTCTTATAGTTACTGTACTAAGTTGATGATTGGCTAGAATTTATAGACAAGTTCTTAAGTAGTTTTATATTAAGCTAGGAGTAACCTTGTTCAGAAAATGTGTACAGATGAAAAATGGAAACATGTTGCTTATGAACATATAAACTGCTTGTTTGTACACATGTAGTGTAACTTGAAATAATGTTTCTTTTAGGAGTGAGTGTATTGCTGTTTCTGAAGATGATTAAGCTGACTATACAACTTATACAAGAGGTGTGTTTTGTGGCACATTTTCTTCCAATAGTGAATTAAAACAAAAAATCTTAAAATTTTTGTGTAGTCTTTCTTGTTGGAAATTCTCTTAATACTTATTTATAAGGTAGAATTTTCTGAACTTGAATGTGCTAGATGGTTTGGTGCTCAGCTTGAAGATCTCTTAGCAAATGGAGTCTGTCAAACTTCTATTAATTATCCACCTTTAGCTAGATGCAGAAAGTTTACATGCAACACTTTGCGTGTTAGGCACGGAATTGTTAAGAAACGAGACAGCTTCACCTTATTGGTGTACCTGATATGGACTAGATTGTCAAAATCCTTGAGAAGTATAGATGGCTTGTTATGAACAGGGAACTACATAGTTTAAAACAGGATGTTTGTATATCATTATGTATTGTAAATTGATCAACATTTTGTAACTGATGCGTTTTCAGGTTGATTGGTAGTTAGTAGCTTGAGTGCAAGAATGTCAGTAGAAAGGTATGTGAAGTGGGTTCCAGGTTAATCAGAATGTTGACCTAAAATGTTTTTGATTGTTAGTTATGTATGTCATTCATATCACTTCATCTCATTTCATCACTTTTTACCAGAATGGGACTGGTGTCAGTGCTTAAATTGTTGTCTTTGTTGTGCTCTAGTTCTGTATTAGGGTTTTATTCTTAATGAAAGACATCCATTTTGAATGCCTCCAGCTTTTTCTTTTTTCTGTTAGTGGTTTTTTTTTCTTTTTATCTTGCCATAAGGAAAATTCCAGGTTTAAACAGGTGAGCCACAAATCATATTAGTAAGTCAAATGAACTTGATAGTTTCATGAGATCCATGAAATTTTGAGTACTGTTGTGTCACCAGTCACCTTTGACTTTACAACTATGGCACAAACAAATCACATAGCCATCAAATGTTATTGTTACTTTAATTTTTGCTTTTATTTTTTCAAGCCCCTTTTGAAGTATCTTGCACGATGAGAATTTCTAGAGCATTAATGAGGACTCTTCATGCTTTCATCAGTGGGCCATATTATTGAATCTTTTGCAGGTAACATAGATAATTATTTTAATCACTGGCTTACATAACAAGTAGTCATTCTCAAGCAAAATTTTTAATGATATTGCCCAAAATCATCTTCAGTAAAGTCATAAACATTTTCAACACTCCAGACTTACTGGTTTGATATTTCAGCTTTTTCATTCTCTATATGTACACAGTTTTGTTTTATTGCAGAGTAACTGTTTTGTAAATAAAATTACTAATGTGTTATTTTCACCTCTTGATATATTAGTCTTCAATATTTTCTACTGACTTTAGTGTTTGTATAATTTCATCCCACAAAATTTTAAAAGGAGATTAGAGGAAAGATTTTGACTTGAATTTGTCCAAAGAAATTGTATGGTTGGACATCAATGCCATATTTTCCTATGGCTTATTTTACTTTACCATGCAAAGGAGGTGTATTATAACACTGAAATTGAAGCCTAATATTGCAAAGAATAGTATTGTTGTGGTTAAAGACAGGTATTGTTACAAGTCATGAGTTGTGATAGAAAAACTTAGTCCTTTATTGGCAATGGTGAGAATGGTAACCTCTCTTCCTCAATGAAAAATTTTTTTGTGGACTAGATTACAAAAATGAAAGAAAATGTCACCCTTTTATGTGATATACTTGCTGTGGTAAGATATTAAAATGATCGGACATGTTAAAGATCCATAGCACTTGTCAGGGCTTACTGATTTTTTAAAAGCACGTTTCCATCAACACACATTGCACTTATGAATAAACTATTGCATATTATTGCATATGTTCAGGACTTAGTCAAGTTTCAACATTATTTTTAGTGCTGAATGACCTCTTAGGTCCCAGCGCTTGCCCTTTGGCTCAAATTTTATATCCCAATCAGTCAGTGTGAGATTGAATTGTTGAATGTTGCAAGTTGTTCAACATTCAGTAGTAATATCCTTATTAAAATTGTGCTTAACAGTAATTCATAAAAATTTTAATTAGACAAATGACTCAGTGTTAAACTTGTGCAGATGTTGAAAAGGATTTGAATATCTTAACAGGAGTGGAAACCTGAGTCAGTTTGTTTGTTATAGATGTACATACTTTGGAAGAACTATTGGAATTGAAGGATTATGAAAGCCAAGTAATGCTTCATTGTAAGTTGGCAAGACAGTATGTAACTGATTAGTTTTAATATCATGGTACAGTTTGTATTTTTCGAGTTTGCTGTCTTTATTTTCATTGTCATTTTCAAAGGGTTGCAGCATACAAACCATATTTTCATTGGTTTTATGTTTAGTTGCCTTTTTTTTTTTCTTTTTTATAATTTTTTTTTCATAAGCCAGACTGTGTCATTTAGAAATGGGGTGACAGTGGAAGTATGAAATAAGATTATAATTGTATGAGCAAAATAACTTTTCCTTTTGTTTTTATTTTAGTGGTGTTACAATGTGCAATACAATCCTGTCCTGGTATTTTTTTCTTATTTTTTACTTTTGATGTGGTGCTTTTTAGAATTTAATATGCATGTGTATTAAAGAGAAAGCTGATAACAGATATTGAATACATGATAAATTGTATTGTGGCAGTTTTAAAATATTGAAACTATTTATCTAGTCTAAGATTTCAGAATGTTTTGTCAAATATCAGTATGTATTATACACTACTAATTAATCAAGTGCTTAACTAACAGATATACAATATACTGTATTTTTTTATATTTTTGCTCACTAAATGTAAATTATGGATGGATAAAAAAAAAAAATGAAATGTTGCTGACAAAATGTCATCAATTTCCAGGTTAATGTCGTTCTTCAGTTTAATGGGATTAGAGTTTATGTATTTTTCTGATAAATTACTTCAAAATTTATTTATTTATTTTCTTATTCTTGTTATTTGCATTGGAAAGTTTTGCAAAACATGCCAAAACATTGATTAGTTGCTCTTGAATGATAGACAGTATTGTTAGAGTAGGTATAATCCCCACAAACTTTTTATCTAGGCACCTGTAGTTTGCAAAGTTGTATGATTTGATTCAGAATTCCATTCTGAGAAAAAATTAAACTGCCCATAGAGTCATCTCCAAACCTGTAATAATCTGTTAGAGATAAATTTAAAATGCATATTCATGGTGTTATTTAAGACTATATAGTGTGAAATAAGATGAAAGATAAGCTGACGGGGTACAACAAAAATCTAAAAATGTGTGAAACATAATAATTGAAAATATAATTGTTACTGTTTTTCATCAATTTCCTGATTCATATTTATGAAGAATGTCAAGCAAGTAATGTAGGTGTGGCAGAAGTTTTTATTATACTGTAGCTTCAAAGTGAAGCGTGGAGTACAGTAAATTGATATAAAAATGATCATAGATTTATCTTTATGGTACAGGCAGTCATCTACTGAAGAGAATTATGTACCCAGACATTTTAGGTTACATCTAGCAAGACCTTAAAAAACGTGATGTTTATATTATTAATATAACATAGGTCTCCATATCTTAATCTGTGAAATTGATATACAAGTTTTCTAAGTGTGATAAAATATTTGGCTATAAATTCTGTTTGTTTAAATTTTCAATATTAAAGTTTTTAATGACCCTGTCTAGCTATCAGTACAGTATATTGTTGATTTTGTGCACTAATTTTTCAACTATATTTTTTTTAACTAAGTAAATAGCAAAAACATGAGGAGGTACCATGTATTCCAAATCTAATTTTTTAAACTTGTTAACTGACTACTGGTATTATGTACCTACAATATTAGGGTACATTTCTTGTTTCAGGGTGAAGCTGTTTACAATATCTTTTTGAAAAATTTAAATGTTAGTCATTTTCTTTGATGAAAATGCAATAAGTAGTATGGAGGCATGTATAGTATTGCCTTTTAAATTTGGTGTAATTGTTGGAGATGTCTGATTTCCTTATTGAAGATACCTGTAGCTTGGTCATTTACAAGATATTTTACAACTAATTAAGCAGTTACTCTTCATTTGACTTTGATTTATTGTAGTTTAATTTTCATGGTGGTGTACAGATAACAGCCAACTTATTGATAGTGTGATTATTTTTCATATTGCAATTTATACTTTGTTTGATTTCCTTCAGCAGCATTTGTTGGAAAACTGCAAAGAAAGGGGGCATCTGTTTCATAGTTTGCAATAAGTCAGATTTTTAAATTGATTCAAGTTGTGATTTTTGCCTTTTGGTGTATTTTTGTAGTTTTCATTCTACAAATAGTTGCAGTACAGTGTAGGGTGGGTTATTTATATGATTTTGGCTTCTGCTTTGATTCATTTGATACCATAAAGTGTGTGTTGCACCCTGTACAAAATCATTCCATTGCTCACTTTTCTGAGCTGTAGGTTTAAAACTGTGTTCATCTTGAAAATGGTGAAAGTTTGATAACTGAATAAAATTAAAATTTCCAAGCTTTGTTTTCTGCCTTTTTTGAAGGCTGTGCTGATATGTGGTCAGGACAGCCTTATGGGAGTTAAGATTTATGAGCCCTAATGAGTGTTATCAATTTCTTACGATCGAGTTTTCAAACATTAGTGATTGAAATCAGGATAAGGAATCAAAAGTAAAATGATCCAGTAGCAAACAGCCAAACTAGGCAGTGCTCATTTTTTATTTGTATACATATAGCAAAATTGAAAAATACACTTAAACCAGCCATAAATGCTTCAGACTTTGAAATGCAGTCAGTTATGGATTCTCAAAAGTTACATAAAGATGAAAGAAAGGCATTGAATCTGCTCTAACCTTGTAAGTCTTTATTTATTTATGTAAATGTTGAGGGGGACAACCTTTACCATTATTCAGAAATGATGTTAAGTACAGTATAAAATAGTATTTATAAAATTTTGAAAATTATTGTTTACCATCATTCCAAATGTTTCGGTAGATTGCCTGCAAAGTTACACTCACTCACCCATCCAGTTTTGGAAGTACTGTACCTACATTGCTTAGTGCTACACCAATTTTGATGTACAAAAGCAAGGATTGCACTTACTGCATTGCAGAGGAAGTTGAAAAGATAAAATGGAAAGATAAATAAGCAGGTGAAGAGTAGAGCAACGTCATATCATGTATTAACAAAATATTGTGAACATTTGACATGAGAAATGGCCAAAGTTGACAAAAAGGAGAAGCATTTGAGCACCTGGACCTGTGACAAGGTAGTGCCTTAAAAGAGTTTACAAGCACACCTTTACTAGAGTGTTTTGTAATAGTATCTACACAGGACTCAACCTCTTAGGTCTGAATGTTGACAGTCATCTGTAGGTACCGTAGGCACAAGGATAAATTTAAGATTATTTGTTCTCCCCCTAGGTGAGTGGTGCTGCAAGTACACCTCACACACTGTGCTGTAGGGATTACAGTACTTGGATTCTTTACAGCATCCCTTCAGCCCATAGATGCAACCCCTTTTACTCCTTTTACCATACCACGTTTCATATTTTCTTTCTTCCATCTTGCTTTCCACCCTCCTAAGAATTGTTTCAACAATATTTTCAGTGCTGAATAACCTCATAGGTTCTAGCCTTTGGCTTTGGCATAAATTTTATATTCCAGTTCCAGTTATTTTGTTCTGGCTTTTTTATACCCTGAGCAACTTATGAAGTAGAGGGTATTGCTCCACCACTGGCTTTCAGGAGGAATTTCTCTGTGGCATGGGTGCTGAGGGCAGGTGTCTGATGGCACAAGAACTCCTCGACATTTTAGTGAGTGACTTCACCTGTAAGTCTTTGCAGGATTTTTGGGTGCTGTGTAACTGGCAGAGTATCATCTTGCCCAGTGATCTGATGGGCACAAGAACTCAGGCTAACAGCCACATTTTAGTTGCAGCAGTGACTTCAGAGGTCTGTGGCGGGTTCAAATCTGTAAGTCCAGACACTTTGCTATCCGTTTGACATTTTTTCCTTAGGATAGGTTTTTTGGATGTTACAGACTTACACACACTAAACAAAGCCACTACAACACCTTCTAAAAACATAACAAACATCTGTGTAACTGCCTGTCGGGTATGATACATGAAACATATGCTACCGGGTCTAAGCGATGTCAGGCAGGGCAGCCAAGACTGAGTCGCCGTGTGAGTATCATCTTGCCCAATATTACAGATTATGATGGTGGAATTGACTGTGACCTGAGGTAATATGCAGTTTACAATACAAAACACTGGAAGAAACATGTGATACACAATGTGGCGTATAAATACCATAAAGTAAAATGATTACGTTTTTTGACTAATTTGAAGAAAACGGAAAGTCACCAAAGAAAACAAGCTCTTAAGGCGCCGAAACACTAGCCATTTGACTTTCAGGTCTGCCAAATCAAAAATTATACAAAAATGGGAAAAAGCACGTTAAAGAAGAAGAAGAAGATAATATATATATATATATATATATATATATATATATATATATATATATATATATATATATATATATATATATATATATACAGTATATATATATATATATATATATATATATATATATATATATATATAATATATAATTATATATATATATATATATATATATATATATATATATATATATATATATATATATATATATATATATATATAATATATATATATATATATATACAAAAATAAATACGTTAAAAGAAGATAATATATATATATATATATATATATATATATATATATATATATATATATATATATATATATATATATATATATATATATATATATAATATATATATATATATATATATATATATATATATATATACTGTATATATAAATATATAATTATATATATATATATATATATATATATATATATATATATATATATATATATATATATATATATATATATATATATATATATATATATATATATGTAATTCTAATAGCCAAAATGCCTCTTAACTTCTCGAATTCTTTTGCTTTTTGGATATGCTTGTAACTACGAAGCCGAATGTTCCAAACGAAAGAAATTAGTGAATATTTATTAGAGACTAGCCACGAGAAGGATAAAATCACTCCATCATATACCTGTCCAGATATATATTTATTAGAGCTGGAATAGACCCATCCTCACCATCGTAGGTGGGCAATCGTTTTTATTGCTTTTTAGGCTGAAATATATATGTAGAATCTACTGGTCACTTTACCAGACACATATGTAATTCTAATAGCCACAATGCCCTCTTAACTTCTCGAATTCTTCGCGCTTTTTTTGGATATGCTTGTAACTACGAAGCCGAATGTATCCAAACGAAAGAAATTGAAGAGCCACTGAACGCCGGTCGCGGGAAGCGAACCCGTATTCCATATTCACAGGAAGTCACGTTGCCGACTTAGCCACGAGAAGGATAAAAGTCTATCACCTCTCGTACATACATATACCTGTTGTTTTCAGATATACATTTATTAGAGCTGGAATAGACCCATCCTCACCATCGTAGCCAAGTGGGCAATCATTTTTATTGCTTTTTTAGGCTGAAATATATATGTAGAATCTACTGGTCACTTTTACCAGACACATATGTAATTCTAATAGCCACAATGTCGAATTCTTCGCGCTTTTTGGATATGCTTGTAACTACGAAGCCGAATGTATCCAAACGAAAGAAATTGAAGAGCCAGTGAACGCCGGTCGCGGGAAGCGAACCCGTATTCCACATTCACAGGGAGGTCACGTTGCCGACTTAGCCACGAGAAGGATAAAAGTCTATCACCTCTCGTACATACATATACCTGTCGTTTTCAGATATATATTTATTAGAGCTGGAATAGACCCATCCTCACCATCGTAGCCAAGTGGGCAATCGTTTTTATTGCTTTTTAGGCTGAAATATATATGTAGAATCTACTGGTCACTTTTACCAGACACATATGTAATTGTAATAGCCACAATGCCCTCTTAACTTCTCGAATTCTTCGCATACGAAGAATGTATCCAAACGAAAGAAATTGAAGAGCCAGTGAACGCCGGTCGCAGGAAGCGAACCCGTATTCCATATTCACAGGGAGGTCACGTTGCTGACTTAGCCACGAAAGTCCTCTGGAACATAGATTCCATCTGTGTGCTTCCCTTTTGCACAGTTCACATGTTAATTATACCCAGAACAGATTGTATTGCCCACTCATTCTGTGGAACACTCCCATTATGTGGGTTTTGCAATGCACATATGAACACACACTCGTGACATCCCCAATCAAGTTCAGTGTTCAACAAGACACTCCCTCTGTACTCCAAGGCGTCACGAGGTACTTGGTCACACACATACCTACACACTCAACCAGGGGAAAAAAATGCAGTGATATTCTCTTCAAATTCAGATCTGTAACTGGATAAACCTTCAAGAAGTTTGTGTGTTGATCTGCACTTCTATTCACACATGTGTTGTAACTAAGAATCTCTGAGAATGTTGACTTTTGTTGAATGCGAAAAACACCCAAGCATTTCGTTACATGCTGTGTTCAGTCATATGATCCCTTGAAAAGCTGATACATTCTTTTTCAAAGGCCACCTTCGTGACCAGTTACAGGAGCTGGGTCCACCTACACTTGACGGTCCCCGTCTAGTTACGATAACTGTAATCGAAAGTTCAGTAGGGCCCGACTCCAGCGTCATCTCCAACACTAGATACAAAAATTATATATCTTGTAACACATACTATATCATGATCAGTTTTTTAAGAAACGCAGCACTTGAAGTCTTGGCTTCCTGATGATTCCATCACGCTGAATGGCGTGAGATTTTGCACGCCAACGATGAAAGTATCCTATATTTCCCAGCGACCTGACCAAGATGAAAGGCTTGCAACTGCACCAGTCCAAGCTGAATGTATTCCTACGTTTCCCAGCGATCCAATCAAGATGATTGGCTTGCGACTGCGCAAGCCCAAGCTGAATGGAGTGCTCGCGAACCCTTCACGCCAAACCAACATCTCCCAGCAACTACAGCGATCTGTAGACGTCCTGCCCGACATCTCTCCAAAACCCTGGACCGTCTCACAAAAGTGCAGGTTTATCGTTGACAGCTTTCCCATATATTGAGGACGGTGAAGCTATTCCAGCAGCTCCGCTGCGAGGAATTAGTGTTTTTCACTAGTCGGTCAGAGTGGCAGTCATACCAAAAAGCAACTTGTCTATTCCCTATGCCATATTATTACTGAACCAGTAAGACTACTAGTGCAAAGGTCATATGATATAAATGTGAAACAATTCCAAGTTGCTACCTGGAATTTCCACAGTCAACCCACTATCAGGTACCCTAACTCTAAGGAACTATTCATAAAAATTCTACCCAATAACAAATTACCCGAGAACCCTGTCCATATACTGAATTCACAAAAGGCAATCCTAACCATCTGAAAGGTAATATATCTTGTAAAAACATCAAAGTTCTACTCTGTTTAGCGAATATTGCTCAATACCTGACTAATTCTCAGCACAATAGCAACTGACATATTGGCAATCGCTCCTACAATCCTAACAACAATCACCCATGGCACAGCTCTCTTAATTCTAAAAGAGAACTGAAAAATCCCAAATACCCGAATTCGATATCCCTAGTAAAATCTTCCTAAATCCTAACTGACATACCCAAACCTGTAAAAGATCAAACCCATTCGGTCCGATATACTAAATACCTCCCCAAAAGAAAATCCTAAATAACAAACCCTTATTCTGTAACTCTATATTCACAGATATTGCGTCAGACGACAAATACACATCATAATATTCTTACATAATATCACACGGGTCTAATCTCTTATGAAATTAGCCCATGTCACAATTCCCAAAGTCATCTGAATACAAACCATTAACTCAAAGTAACCAATTACTATCGCCAAATGTGAACGATGAAGTCCCTAACCGCAGATGCGATCCATAAAAACAACTCAAATTCATATATTTACAAAACTCTACGGTATTCTGCACACAATTTACACCGAGTATTGCAACTCTCATCAGAATCACAATGAACTCGAACTGTTCAAGATTTGTAAAACTCTACGGACTAACGTCCTCCCCAGTTACAACAAACTACAAGTCACGCCCATTTACAACCCATCAAAACCTGAAAGGAAAAAAAACAACCCGTAACATAACCATTATCATAACAACAATACAACCCAGGAATGCATCCATGCTAATACCCATTAACCCATCTTTTTGATTTTAGAAATATGTGTCAATCGAGACACTCCCGTGTTTTCATTCAGAACAACAAATCTATTTCCCTTCTTTGCTTCAACAACACAGAACGGACCTTCAAACTTTGGACCCAGCTTATAGTTCAGCTGATTCCTGACATTTATCTTCAAATAAACCCTATCTCCAACAGCCACTTCAACTCTATCTGGCTTTGCATTGCTTCTATCTACCATATCTCGCGTTTTCATCTCAAGATTCTTAGCAAGGCGCGCATATCTCTTTTGCAGTTGCTATTAGCGACTTTTCCGTATCGTCACCGGTTGGAATGGACAGCAAATCGAACGCGCCCCGCGCCGGATATCCAAACAGCGCTTCATTGGGAGACATTCCAATGGTATCACTGTTCATAATATCATATATATATATATATATATATATATATATATATATATATATATATATATATATATATATATAGTGCACTGTATGAGGTGCACTGACAGCACCAACATAGATGTATTCCAACAAGTTCTATTCTTTGGACCTTGGAAATTATAAATACTACTAAAATATAAAGTCTGTTGCAGAATCTTTACTATCTTTTCAAAGGAAACAAAGGAAAAAAATCTTAAAACGTTATGTAACTTATGGCAGCAACCCCTCCTCCTCTGTTACACTCATAACAACTCACCATAGGTGTTACCTAATTTTTAAGGTGTTACCTATATTTTATATATATATATATATATATATATATATATATATATATATATATATATATATATATATATATATATATATATATATATATATATATATATATATATATATATAGTGATGTAACTCAGTGGTTTCTCAGAATCATTTGTCCTGTTTGGTTACAAAGTTAGCTATCCTTGGTCTCATAAGTTACTGCCCATTGCTTTCATCATCTACCTATAAGGGCGGGGCAAGCAGACACAGATGAAAACGTGGGTCTCGTATCTCGCTGCAGGTCTTTTTTTCCAAGGTCCAAAGAATAGGCCTTGTTGGAATACATCTACTATAGTGCCGTCTGTGCACCTCATGTGGTGCACTGTAGGCATTACTTAAGGTTCTTTGCAGTGGTCCTTCGGC
>NC_089748.1:57404593-57534593 GCF_040412425.1 Macrobrachium rosenbergii
AATCTTGAGTCTGTGAATAGCAGGGGTAGACTGTATATATCATGCTGTGAATAGCAGGGGTAGACTATATATCATGCTGTGAATAGCAGGGGTAGACTATATATCATGCTGTGAATAGCAGGGGTAGACTGTATATATCATGCTTTTTTTATGCTTTATCATTACCATTACTATTATTATCATTGCTGTCATTCAGATAATTAGTGTTCGGAATTAGTCAATGAATTGGCACCAAATGCTAACATTTTAGAGAATGTCAAATGACAGTATTTTTCTTAGGGTGGTTCAACTAAGGAGCCGAGCATTGCTACTGTATTGTGTGGCCTAAGAGCTTTCAATTGTTCCTACACAAATACAAACCCTTGGTCCTTTACATATGGGGATACTTTGGCGAAAGCTGAACAAGGCCACTAAAGACTAACAAGGTATGAGTTGGTATTACTACCAGGTGGGGATGTAGTTGGCAACAGTGGGGAACCCACGGTAACAACCGCCCAGACTCACTCATTCACTTTACTTTCTGGCCTTGCTTGAAGCGGATGTATTTTGCTGCTCTCTGTTTCGACTCCTGGCTACTAAAGCTTCAACCTGCTCACGGTGTGTTTGTTCCTGTTTTTTTGCTTGTGGCTTGTTATCTGTGTGTTTGTGCATGTTTGTAAGAGGGATGATCTCTTACAAACCCATGACTTGGATAAGCCTGTGCACTGGATTTGTCCTGGTAAGGACAAAAAATGTGGCGCCTTCGGCTGTAGCTCGGACTCAGATCCCCACTCCCTTTGCTTAAAGTGTCGTAAAGGGAGCAAGGATCCCCCTGATTGTACTGTTGATGAACCATGTGATGAGTGTAGGCTTTGGTCTCCCGAGCAGTGGGATAGGTACTCGCATAGACCCAGATATAGACGGAAGGAATCCAAGGCATCGGAGGGGCTGTCTTCGGGCCCTTCGACCCATATTGTGGCTACTCCTCCTCAGTCTTATCTGAGTCCCAGTGGCCTCCCCTTACTGCCCCTGACAGAATCTATCTCTCTGTCCCTTGTGTCTGCATCCGTGGCCCCAGAGGAAGTGAGGTTGGTTGCCCTGGCCTGCACACCCCTCAGTCCCTCCCCCACCCAGAATCCCATATCTCTGGGTTTGGGGGGGCGGGTGACCTTGCCCGCCTTTGTCTTCTTCCTTAGGTTTGGGACCTGTACCGGGTTTGAGTTGGGCGTGGGAGTCGCTCGGGATGGTTGGCAATCCTGATTTGTCACGACCACCACCGTCTCCACTGTGTTGCCGAGGAGCATAATGACTTATGTGGGAACGCATCATGTATATGGTGCGGTCCCTACCTCTGCCATTGCTGTGTCGACGCTGGCCGGCCTGGTCTGCTCAGCCACTCCGCCACCTCCTGGCTACGCTATCACTCCTCCTACCTTGCTCCCACAGTTACCCGTGTCTACCCCGGACCGTCCGATGTTCCCGGCTTCACCTGATCATTCCAGACACTGGACGCTCCCAATGGTATCCGCCTCGGCTTGTTGCTCCCGCTTCAGTCCCTGCCCCAGTTTCCGCCGACCCCGTATGGTCTGTCGTCGGTATGCTGGGGGATGTGGTCTTATCCGATTGATAAGACGAAGAGGAAGAAGAAGAAACGGGCTTGTTGTCTGTCTCCGTCTTCTTCTTCCTCTTCCCCCCTTCCCTCTTCTAAGTCCAGTTGCGCTGGGAAGGGGAGGGTGGGGTCTTCCTTCTCTCCCCTCCCTCTTCTAAGTCCAAGTAGGCTAGGAAGGGGAGGGCAGTTCCCCCTCCCTCTAAGAAGACTCGCTCTGCTGCGGCAGCACTCTCCCCGCTTCGTGTACGAACCGCTGGTTCTCTCGCCGAGGCCACTTCGGTACCCTCCTCGGTCGGTTCGGGAGCTCCACCCTCCTGGGCTGGTTCCGTTTCAGCGCCTCCCAAGTGTGTGTTGCTGAAAGCACAATCTCCTCTGGGAGACTGCGGGCTCAGACTCCATCACTGGTTCGGGCACGGAACGGGAGAAGGGGAGAAGCCTATGTGCTTCTCCCCCGCCCAATCTGTCCCCCTTGTCCGAGTCGGATAGGGGTACGGCGGGGAGGGTGCCCAAGGATGTCCCACCCCCGAGGGCATTGGGAATATCAACGGATTTTTCCCCACACCCGTCTTCGTCTGTTTCGGCACCGAAGAAGGCCGGAACATGCCCGGACGGTAGGGACAGTAGCCTCCAATCGGTGCTCCCCGTGCCCCTGCGTTGGTCTCCCCTACACGCCTCACTGTAGAGGCTCGCCCAGTGCCGGAACATGGATCAGCTGCGAGGGGACCATCCCCTAATTGTCATAACGGTCGCTCGCCCAGACGAGCCAGTCCGTCTAGGCCCTCTCATGATCCTCCAATGTGGGTCGGGGACCGCGAGGGGTCCGTCACCTCCACTAGCTATACCAGCCGGCGCGACGGTGGTGTTCGCTCTGTCTCTCCCACCCTCTCGACTTCCTCGGGATTCTCCGGGAGGAAGCAGGGGGTCGGTAGGGTTGCCGGGGCTGAGGCTCTAGGGCAATCAACTTCAGGGGCATCCGGCCCTCCTTCGCTCCAAGCGAGGCAGAGAAGTGGGGTCGGTCTCGGGCTTGCCTGCGGGTGGGGCTTTCCCTGATGTCTCTCTCTCGGAGGGCCCTCTTCCGAGAGATCTGGACACTCCAGAAATGCAGAGGGCATCCGTAGAAGTCGTTGCGCTGATCCGTCAGCACAACGGCCTGGAGAAACCGCTTCCAACCCTGTTGGAGGAACGGTTGTCTAGGCTGGAGGAGTTCTATGCCACCAGGAGAGAACCCAAGTCCTCTCTTGGCCTCCCTTGGTCTCCTCTGGCAGACAGCATTCTCAGCCAAGTGAACGACTTAGTCTCTAGACAGTCGTCGTCACTATGCTTGGCTCGAGCCACCAAGCAATGTTGCCTCCCCCTCTACTGAGACAGAAGAAGTACTACATACCGTCAGAAGGTGAACTGCAGATGAAGGTCGTGGAACCGGGGCTAACTCGACTGGCACCCGGTGCCACTTCGGCTCAGCTACTGGCGGAGCATGCGCTTTTCTCGCAAGCGGAGATGGGCACTTTGGAGGGCACGGCTCTGTCTGCCCTCCAGGCGGTGTCCTGGCTTGACAACTGGTCCTTCACGTTGTCAAGAATCGCAGCCTCGTCTACTCAGGGCGAGGACCCGACCTTCAGGAGTCTTTGCCAGTCTGGGGGTAAGGCTATTTCCTTCCTAGCCCACCAGACAGCTAACCTCTGGGCCAACCTAGTGCTGAAGAGAAGGGATGCAGTGCTATGCCGGATCGCCAGGTCTCTAGGTACGGAAGCTGCAGTGTCACTGCGTGATGGACCTATTCTGGACTCCACCTCCCTCTTCTCCAAGGGGGAGGTGGATGCTGTGGTAGACAAGAGGAAGGTCGACGAACGCGACTGCCTTGTCCACCAGGCAGCGACAAAAGGGGTCACGCAGCCCTCTTGTCCTGCTGCCTGGTCCTTGAACCAGACGAGCACCCCAGCCCCGAAGAAGTCGGGTGCATATGCAGAAAGGCCTCCAGCCCATCGGCCTCTCCCCTCCACATGGTGCAGAAACCGGATGGCTCCTGGAGACCCTGCGGTGACTACAGGTGGCTCAACCTCGCAACTGAACCTGATCACTACCCTCTGCCAAACATGCAAGATCTCACAGCCTCCTTTCACAGGGCCAAAATATTCTCTAGATTAGACCTTTTGAAATCTTACTTTCAGGTACCAGTTGCTCCAGAGGATATCCCGAAAACCGCCATCATCACGCCCTTCGGGTCCTACGTCTTTGCCTTCTCCACCTTCAGCCTGAGGAACATGGGGGCAACTTTCCAGAGGCTGATGGACAGCATCCTAGGGGACCTGAACTTCTGCGTCTGTTACGTGGACGATATTCTCATTTTTTCCAGATCCCCCAAAGAGCACCTGCGGCACATCCGGATGGTCCTTCAGTGCCTGCAGGAGAACGGCCTCGTCGTCAGATTCGACATGTGCACCTTTGGGGTCGAAAAAGCTGACTTCCTGGGCCACGAGATATCCCTGGATGGTGTCTGCCCGCTCGCATCAAAGGTCGCAGCCATCACCAGGTTCCCCACCCTTACCTCCATCAAGGCCGTACAGGAATTCCTCGGGATGGTCAACTACTACAGAAGGTTCATCCCCGGGATCACACACACCATGGCCCCCCTGACGGAGATCCTGAAGGGCCAACCGAAGTCCTTAGTGTGGGGACCCAGCCAGCAGCAGGCCTTCTCCCTGACGAAGGCTGCCCCGTCCTGGAGCAGATCGTCGCCGGCGCCCCCCAGCCCATCGCCTTCTTCAGAAGAAAGTTCAACCCCGCGGAGGCCCGCTACAGCACCTTCGACAGGGAACTCTGCGCAGTGTATCAGGCGGTACGCCACTTCAAGTTCCTCCTGGAGGGTACGCCCTTCACAATCTGGACGGACCACCAGCTGCTGGTCCATGCCTTCACAAAGCAGGGGGACGCATGGTCTTCCAGGCATCAGCGGCACCGGCCATCGTGGAGTTCACCTGCTCAATCAAGTACCTCCCTGGCTGGAAGAACCCTGTGGCAGACGCCCTCAAAAGTAGGTCACGTGGCTGCCCCTGAAAGCAACCAGCCACAACCACAGCCAGCCGCTCCCACTCACACTGCGCCCCCCACCCCAGCTGACTTCACGGAGCCGCGGCACTCTCCAATGTCCCAGCAATTACCTAGATTAATCAGACATTACCCACGTCTTGTGGGGGGGGAAGTATTTGTAAAGTCCCCGCTGAGCGAGTCTTCTATGATGAACGACCTGTTTTCTTCAGTACTGCTCCTATAGGATCGGGTCAAGCGGAATCAGCCTTATTGAATCAGCCACGCTTTTCTATGTAAATTTGTATCCGTTACTAATTTATTTTGTATCTGTTTCTTTTGCACATGTATTAGAATGTTGTTAGGTCGGTCATTGTCCATTTTCTTTTTACATGACTTGTATTTATCCATTGTAATTATTGTCGAGAGTAATTGACCTCAGGTCACCGAGATTCTACAGTATTGTATTCCTCTGTGTGGCGTCAGTCCGCCGCTATATAAACGGCCTGCGTCCTGAATAAAGTAGCAGTACCTTTCCTCCTGCTCATTATTTCGCACCTCTTAAAGGCTCATATGGACATGCAATGCCTGTTGCCTCCAAATGCAATTTAATTTAAAAGCTATGATTGAACAAAAAGTTTATGTCGCATGTAAGGGCAATATCTTTAAGTACTGTATGTTGTACTGTGTGTAGGTAGTTAAATTTACATTGTAAAAGCTCAGTTTATTTCTCTCTCTCTCTCTCTCTCTCTCTCTCTCTCTCTCTCTCTCTCTCTCTCTCTCTCTCTCTCTCTCTCTCATTGAGCATGATTATTTCATTACAAGTTAATATCCCTAATGATTGCGTGAGTTGATTTATGATGATATTTTGGATGATTAAGTATTTGTAAATTTTTGTATGCTGTACCATATAAATAGCAATCAAGAATAACAGAGAGAGAGAGAGAGAGAGAGAGAGAGAGAGAGAGAGAGAGAGAGAGGCAAGCAAATCCATAGCAAGTTCGTACTGTAGTTTACTCAACTTAATGTGGTTGTGTATGTATACACATGCACGCACACTTTTATGGATACACGTGCATACATAAACTGATGGGCAAAAATAGTTCTGATGCAACATACCTGAGCAATTTATACTGACATGGTATTTCTTAATCTGTTGAGTTTTCAGTTTGCTGGTATTTCAACTTCAGAAAAACATATTTAATAATAATAAAATAATTTTGTTTGAAAGACAAATACTCATTGAGAATGGAGAGATGGAAGGAAATGGGAAGGGGAGGAAACATACACCCAAGCAGCTAATGAGAGAACAAAGCTTCTCTGATGTCATATCTTTTTCAAAGCTTCTCAGATGCCATATCTTTTTCAGCCACTCAAAAGCAACAAACAAAATGACATGCAGTGATGATGTTGCTTTTAGGCTAGTAACAGCTGTGAAAACTCCCAAGCAAATGAAGGCCTGCCCAACCCTCCCCACTAGGCTTTCCTGTTCCTCCCACCATAAGAGGTTACCCTGGCTCTACCCCCCCCCCCAAGTGTTTATCTAGGCTCAACTCCCCCACCCCGCACAATAATCAGCCACTCAAAAACAAGAAACAAAATGACATTTAAGTGACACTTTTTGCTTTTAAGCCAAAAATAGTTGCAAAAGCTCCCATGCAGACAAGGCCCCTCCCAGCCCGCCCCATTCAGCTTATACCCCCACCCAGCCCCATAAAGCATTACATTGCCTCTGTCGTAGTTTGCTTATATGACAGTGTTACCATCACCTCTTTACGTCCAGCCAGCATTGAAACCATACAGACATTTTTAATTTTTTTATAGTATATAGATGTTTTATATCTACATATTGTGCTGATAACCCTTGGGATAATGTCAGTGTCTGGATAGCACAAATACGAACAAGCAACATTCCCCGAGCAAATTTATGGACGTATACACACAAGATATACTAGAACAGGGAGATGTAGCTCAGGGAGTAGCCCTTACCCTCACCAAATCTTAGGGATGACTTATCATTCTATCACTATGCTTGTGTGACACCTTTTCATACACACAAGATATACTAGAACAGGGAGATGTAGATCAAAAGTAGCCCTTATCCTTACCAAATCTTAGGGATGACTTATCATTCTGTCGCTATGCTTGTGTGACACCTTTTCATACCCAGGAGATCTAAGGGGTCCTGAAGGTCCCTCTCCAGAACCCCTGTAGGCAGAGCTGCAGCATCTGTTTCCGGAGGTTATTTTGCTCATTCAGGAGTGAAATATCTTTGAGAAGGTAACCTCTGTTTTGTACCTGCTGACAATCTTGTCTACAGAGCTTTTCATAGGGAATGCTCCTTAGGTGTGACCCTTGCTTAGGTTGCCATGTTCACAGTTAGCCAGTGGTGCTTTGGAGGAGGTGAATATCTTGATCTGTAGGTCTGGAAGGTCCTTTGCCTCTAGAAGATTGAGAAAACTCCTCCCCCCCACTACAGTACTTAAATGTCAGAGGAGGTAATATGCATTGTAGGATATGGTAGCTACTCCCTTGCTATTGGACTGATCAGCCTGTCAGCTGACAAATGACCACTCATTGGAGAGGCTCTGTCAGGACTCTTTCATTCTCTGTTTCAGAGGTGTAAGCCATAGAGTCTGTCTCATGGCTTTTTTCCAGCTGTTTCATGATTTGACAGATATG
Source organism: Macrobrachium rosenbergii (assembly GCF_040412425.1). Classification (NCBI taxonomy): domain Eukaryota; kingdom Metazoa; phylum Arthropoda; class Malacostraca; order Decapoda; family Palaemonidae; genus Macrobrachium; species Macrobrachium rosenbergii. The sequence goes on from NC_089748.1 coordinate 57,411,888, forward strand.
TGACAGACTTTGTTGTGACAGGTACCTCGTCTTGTGATGAGAAGGTAATCTTTAGGAGGTTGCTGGTGTCCAGTGGTAAGGTCCCTACCTTCCTGGCTAACCAGAGTGCCAACCAGTGGGCAAACCTTGTTCGAAGGAGAGAAACGATTACCTTTCTTATCTAAGCAGGTTTCTCATGAGAGTAGTCTTTCTTTGAGGAGCATTTAATGTTGGGTTCATCACTACTCTTTCCAAAGAGTAGTGTGGAGGCAGCAGTTTAGGTTAAGTGGTCAGATTACCATGACATTCAAACCTTCAGGTTTGAAGTCATCTGCAGCAAAGCCCTCAGTGTCTGGAGTAACAAAAAAGTGTGCTCTTCTGGAAGTCAGACAAATAGCCCAGCCTTCTTCCTGTTAGAAGGGTGGAGAGCTTTCCAAGCTCTTTTGTCCACCTCCCTTGGCAACAGCCAAGAAGGGAGGGGGTTGCTGAGTATGGCAGTCATCTTCCTCTGCTGCCATGAGTAAGGTTTAGTTTAGTTATAAATGATTTGTTTAACCAGACCTCTGAACCCTTTTAGGGTTCTTCTCAGGCTGGGGGCCATGAGTAAGGGATTGCCTATCTTTCCATTGGGCTGTGTGGTAGGAGCAGGGAGGGGAGTCTTGGGTCATTTCAGTCTTTCTGGACAGATAAAGACTTCCATTCACAGGTGTTCGTCCTCCCTTCACAGGTACACCAAATCTTTTCCAGTTCTACACTCCACAGTCACAGATGTCACTGACCCTTTCAGTAGAGGTGGAAGAGATGATGGGAAAGGGTGCTGTGGAAGTCTTAGAGTGCCACTCACCCGGGATTTACAGTTGTCTCTTCCTTTTGGAGAATGCTGCTGGAGGATAGAGACTGGCAATCGACCTCTCACCATTGAATGATCATGTGTGACAAACACTGTTAAAGATGAAAACAATGCATTCAGTGCTGGAATCCATCAGAGTGGGTGATTACAGGCTTTGGTAGAGCTGAAGGATGCGTACTTTCAATTACTCATCCATCAAAGCTCTCAGAAGCACCTCAGCTTGTCCGCAGTGGGACCATCTACCAGTTCAAGATGTTATGATTCAGACTGGTGACAGCCACTTGGGTGTGTTGGTCTCAGGTTGGACCCATTCAAGGGTTTTTCACTTATTGCAGTACCTGGATGATAGGCTAGTCCTGGTATCTGAGGTCCAGCTCCTTCAGGAAATATACAATCTAGTCTTTGTGTCCATAGGTTTTATATAAGTTTTGTCATTCTTAACAAAAGACATCAAACTTCAGTGACCTTAGTTTTCCCGGTGCCAGAGAACATTAAATCAATCAGTGGCCTATGGTCAGGAGTTGGGAGTAATAATCATCTGGGAGAATCTGGTCTCCTGACCAAGCAGCAGGCACAGTACCTGGGCATGTTCATAGATTATGCAGCAGTGAGAGCCTTCCCAGTAGATATTGTGGTGAGCAAGCTAAGGGAGGTAATGGGGCAGTTCCTTTCCCTCAGAAACAACCAGCTTGGCTTTTGCAGGTGGTCCTGGTCATCATTTGTCATTGGAGAAGCTTGTACCTCATAGGCAGAGTCATGTATGCTCGCTTCTGTGGAAATGAAGTAGTATTGGACTGTCATTTAAGATCCCCCATCTCAGCTTGTGCCTGAGTCAAGAGGTCAGGGAGGATTTAGCTAGATGACAAAAATATCTTAGAGGGAGTTCTGAACTCTTTACCTTTGGTAATGCTTTAGTTTTCAGATGTGTCAGAGGGGATGAGGCTACACATCTGGAGTTTTTCATTTCAGATGTGTGGTCAAAGGATTGCTTTGTCTGTACATCAGTGTTCTGGAGATGCAGGTACATGGTTAACATTGCAGGCATTTCAGAAACAGTTGAGAGGTCACTCAAAAGTGTTCAGTGACAACGCAATGGTTGTGGTCTACATTAGCAAATGGGGGCGGTGTCTAGGACCCTGTGTCAGTTGGTGCTTCAGATGCAGGAGTTGACTGCCAGATACGTTCTGGGCAGGCAAAATGTTCTGGCAGGTCAGCTGAGTCATCAGGGGGCGAATGATCAGTGTCCTCAAGCAGTGGAGAGGCTCTTTGAGTTATGGAGGTTCCCTATGCTCAGTCTGTTTGTGACCAGGCTAAACAGAAAGGCGCCAGTTCCTGTTCTCCAGTCCCAGACCCCTGGGTGGTGATGGAAGATGTATTCTTACACCCCTGGCACTTGGACATGTATGCATTTCCACCTTCCAGCCTTTTTCGCAAGGTGATCAAGTGAGTGTTCATCACCCCAGGTCTTCAAATGACTCGGTTGGTTCCTTATTGGCTGCAAGCAGAGTGATACTCTGATCTGTTGACCCACCCTTCTGTGTCAGCTGCACATTTGCAGATACCTTGGATCAATCACTCCCTGGATTATCAAGATTTGAGGTTATCCAGTTTAGGCTATCCTGTGAGACTAAGGCTTTTCTTGCGGGGCTGTGAGGGAGATGTCTGGGTACCTCCTTCGTTCCTTAGTGAATGTGTATAAAAAAGTGAGCCATCTTCTGTGACTGGTGTCTTAAAAGGCGTATCTCCCTGGTCAGATCACATTTTCATCAGGTTGCAGACTTCCTCAACTACCTTTGCTGAGATAGGTGCCTCTCAATCTCTGCGGTAAAAGGATATGCTCAGCCTTATCACAAGTTTTCAGGGTGACCTCTCCACTTCTGTGGAGTTGTTTATGCTAATGAGAAGTTTCATGCAGTCTTGCTCTCTTCAGAAACTCGGGCCTCCTGAGTGGGGCATGTCCCTTGGTCTGCAGATCCTCTTCAGGGCACCTTTCAAGCCTTTGTCTTGTGTTTCAGACCAAGACCTTACTCGCAAGACTATCTGCCTCTTAGCTTTGGCCTTGGCAAAACAGTTGGGTAAATTGCATTGCCTGTCCTGTCTCATTTGGTACTTGGAGGGATGGTGTCTCTCTAATTCTCTTTCATTTCAGGGTTTGTGGCAAAAACTCAGAACCTGTCTGTTTCAGATGAGAGAGTGTCTCAATCTTTTGCCTCCGAAACATCATTGGTGGCAACCTGCATGAGATGCTTTTTTGCCCAGTACAGTGGACCCCCACCTACTCGCGGTTCTGGATTCGAGGCTTCACCTGTTCGCGGATTTCTGTGGAACATGTAAAGCATACACATTATTCGTAGAAAATTCACCTATTCGCGGTATTTTATTATATAGAGAAATATTCACAGATTACAGTACTGTATTTTCAGATTTTCGTGACTAAATGCTCTTTTTGTGATAAAACTATTAGAATATTCAGGTATAAGCATTTTTAGAATTTTTTTGGTGTTTTGAACCATCAAAATAGGTAGCTATAAGCATTTTTACAGGGGTTTCAAGTATTCGCAGGTTTGAGCTATTTGCGGGGGGCTATTGGTACACATCCCCTGCGAATACCGGGGGTCGACTGTATGTACGGTTAGGTACTATCTGAAAGGGCCCACTTCCAGAGGTCATAGTGTGGGAGACTTTTCATTAGTATAGCTAAGTACAAGAAGGGGTGTCTAGGAGCACCCCTTCTGGCTTGATAATGTGATCAAGTGGGCCTATGACTTCTGAGGAGGAGGTTGACCTCCCTTCTCTCAATAGTTCATGAAGTCAGGGGCATGGGCCTGTCCCTCGCTTTTCGGAAGAACTTTCAGTATTGCAGGTAATGAAGGCAGAGCCTGGTGTAGAAAGACTACCTTTACCTCATTTTGCCTGAGGGACGTCACCCACAAGTCTGCATACTACTCCTTAGGACCTGCGGTGGCTGCTCAACGGGTTGTGTAAGCGTCCAAGCTCCGTTTCTAATAGGGCAGCATGTTACCCAGGTACTCAAGTCTGGAGGTGTGAATATGGGGTGGCTGGACCTACTTCCATCCTTAAACCTCTTTCTGGAGTAGTTTATATCAGCTGAAATACATCTTGGAGTTGGACAAGGTACAAGTGAGTATACATTGGGCATATTAGGAAGACCTTATTCCAAACTCATACTGTACTTGGTAATAGCCAGAATTAGCCTTACAACATAGTCTCATACAGGAAATGACATGGTTCTTTCTTTAAGAGTCTTTCCGTACACAAGTACCCTTCTGTAATGCAGGGTACTCTGAATCAAGACCCCAATTCTCTGGTCAACCCTTTCACAGGACTGGTAGGAAGTTACAGCAGTCATGACATCCCCTGCTTGCTAGCCCTTAAACGCCTACTGGATGTATCATACGTCGACTAAAATTGTCTGTTGGGTGACAAGTGGACGTACCGTACGTCGACTACAAAAAATTTCAACCTTCGGTCAACTTTGACTCGACTGAAATGGTCGAAAAACGCAATTGTAAGCTAAAACTCTTACATTCTAGTAATATTCAATCATGTACTTTCATTTTGCAACAAATTGGAAGTCTCTAGCACAATATTTCGATTTATGGTGAATTTTTGAAAATAACTTTTTCCTTACGCCTGCGCGGTAACTCTGCCGAAAATTTCAGAAATTCTTTCTTCATTTTGTCGTAATTTTTGCACTGTTTTATATTAGCCGTTACATAAAGTTTTATATATGAAAATGTGTGCAATTTCATGTAAAATACAGCAAAATACAACCCATGGTTGTAGCTTTTATCAGTTTGGAAATATTTTCATATAAACCACGATAACTGCCAAAATTTCAACCTTCGGTCAACTTTGACTCGACCGAAATGGTAAAAAAACGCAATTGTAAGCTAAAACTCTTACATTCTAGTAATATTCAATCATTTACCTTCATTTTTCAACAAACTGGAAGTCTCTAGCACAATATTTCGATTTATGGTGAATTTCTGAAAAAAAAAACTTTTTCCTTACGTCTGCGTGCGGTAACTCGGCCGAACATCTCGGAAATTCTTTCGTCACGTTGTCGTAATGTTTGCATCGTTTTACATTAGTCGTTACATAAAATTTTATATATGAAAATGTGCGCAATTACATGTAGAATACAACAGAAAATAGCTCATGGTTGTAGCTTTTATCAGTTTTGAAATATTTTCACATAAATCACAATAACTGCCAAAATTTCAACCTTCGGTCAATTTTAACTCGACCGAAATGGTCGAAAAACGCAATTGTAAGCTAAAACTCTTACATTCTAGTAATATTCAATCATTTACCTTCATTTTGCAATAAATTGGAAGTCTCTAGCACAATATTTCGATTTATGGTGAATTTTTGAAAAACATTTTCCTTATGTCCGGCGCAGTAACTCTTGAACATCTCTGAAATTCTTTCGTCACGTTGTCGTAATATTTGCACCATTTTATATTAGTCGTTACATAAAGTTTTATATATGAAAATGTGCGCAATTTCATGTACAATACAACAGAAAATAGCTCATGGTTTTAGCTTTTATCAGTTTTGAAATATTTTCATATAAATCACAATAAATAGAAAAAATTCGACTTTCGGTCAACTTTAACTCGACCGAAATGGTCGAAAACTGCAATTGTAAGCTAAAATACTTGCAGTCTAGTAATATTCAATCAATTAGCTTCATTTTTCAACAAACGCGAAGTCTCTAGCACAATATTTTGATTTATGGTGAATTTTTGAAAAAAACATTTTTTTACGTCCGCGCGTTACGAATTCATGCATCATTTTGTGATATTTTCTCTGTGTTGCTTTGATCGTTTTACAATTTGTTATATACCAAAATCATCGCAATTTAGTGTACAATGCAAAGAAAAACAAAATAACCCGTTAGCTTTAACCGTTTTGCTCACAGCGCGATTTGTATAAAATTACTGTATATATGAAAAATTTTTTTTGCGCTGTCATATATTTCAATATTTATATATGATAATGATATTTTTTTCATTTCTGATGGTTGCATACTAAACTTCAGGCAGTGACAAAAAAGAGGAGCCAAAAAATGAACTCTTAATCTTAAAAACTAAGCGTGCTGTGATTTTTTGAAAAAAACTTTTTTTCCGCTTCGGCGCTAACTCCCGAACGCCGCCGGCATACGGGAGACGTTTTTGTAAATAGAGGCTCGGCATTCAAGGGCTAGGCAACTGGGAGCCTGGAAATCCCATTGTGGTTTTCAACCTTCCATTGAAGGGGTAAGTTTCCATAGGAACAATAACAAATTGTTCATATGTGAAACAAACCAGGGTCTTAATGTAAGGATAAAAATTCTAGCCCCAGCTGGAAACCAGTGTGAAGCAATAAAATTGTGATGCAACGAATTGGCTCATCTTGGATCGTCACCGCAGAATATACTGCTGACAGCTGAGAAGTCACAGGGACTGAGGCTCTACGCACAGGAGCAGGGAGAGCCGCTGGTCTGGAAACTGTCAAGGCAGGTGAGCTGGGACCCCGAGAAGACGTCACTTTAGCAGTAGTTGACCCAAGATGATGTGCGGGGAAGTCTGATGGCAGAGACAAGGCGCAGTCGAGCCCAGATGAGCCGTGGGCAGGAGGACTGAGAACTCTCATGGGGACCAATGTGAGAAGACATGAAGTGGGATAACAGGCCTTCTAAGTTTGGTACCCCTGATGGGCCTAACGAGACCCAAATGCTCAACATCTGTGCATTCAATCCTGAAACAGTAGAACAAGATGGAGTTGCCTCCACCCTCCCGGGGGAAGGGGGGGATAATATCTCCTGATCCCTCTACTGAAACTTCCAAGGGCAAGTCAAAGAAGAATGGGGAGGGCTAAAATGTTCTAAAGAAGAAGCAGTAACTGGAGGAAATTTGGACAAGGAAGAGGCAGAGCTTGAGAAGCATCCATCGAAGGAGGAGAGAACCCTTCCCAAGATGGCACCTCAGACTTCCTCCTATTCTGCCTCTTCTTGGCAAAGACCCTCCATTTCTCAGACCAAGAATGACACTCATGGCAAAGATTAGTCAAGTTAAAAGCGTTAGACCTGCATCTACTGCAAGTAGAATGTGGATGTCTCAAAGGAAGAAAAAAAGCAAGAAAACAAGAACAAGGGTAGTTTGCTACTCCAGGACATTTCCTCTGAGGCTTAGGAGAAAGCTTAGATGAGTTTTGGGTTTGCATAATCAAAAGCCAAAACACACACCCAAAAACACACGATACAGGTACAGTATAGTGCTACTGTATATCACAACGCAAAATTCAAACCAAGGGAAACATGGGCAAGAGAGAAAAACACTGGCTTTTGGGAGGAAGGGCAACAGCATATCGTACCAGCAAGGCAGTAAAGAAGAAACTAAATGAGTCACAGAGTTAGAAGAGGTGGATGGTTGCTTCCTCGTTCGTCCCGATGACTAATTCCCGATGCCACCAACTCCTTGCATCACAATTTTATTGTTTTTTACTGGTTTCCAGCTGGTGCTAGAAGATTTACCCTTACGTTACGACCGCAGGTTTGTTAGCTATGAAAAATACAAATTAATAAAAAATTTTTAATTTTTATAAAGTAATTGTATTTTCCATAGTTATACAGAGCAGAGTAGTTTATATGCCTAAACCCACCTCAGCTGTCCTGCTCAGTCCCTTCAGCAGAAGGAAAAGTGGGTATTGATGAAAGATGAGTGAGGGGTATTCCTCCATGTACTGTACTCCCCAATCTCCAATAGTTAACTTTCTTGTTCCAAGCTCAATTACTGATCCAACACGTGCTGAAGGATACTTCTGTATAAGCCTCAGGTTCTTATACCTTGAAAAAATACAAATTGCTTAAAAAATTTGTTTGTACATATTGTCATTTACTTATTGCAGTATTATATTTAATAAAGTAATCTATTGGTACATAAATATACATAAGCAGTATCATGCAGTATGCAGTATTATACTTAATAAAGTAATGTATTGGTACATAAATATACATAAGTATTGTCAGTTTGCATGTGTACACTCATGGATTAAGGTAAACTATGTACTTGTACATTCGCCAGCTTTCTCTCAAAATATTTTTTTTTTTTGCTATCAAGAATTGGGGTTGCTTGTGTTAAGAAACAAAAATCTATATGGTCTTTTTCATATTGTATTAGTTTTGTGCTTATTACATATCTTATAAGCAATTGGCTACTTTTTTGCTAGATTTTACTGTACAGTACTGTATTGTATGTATTTTTGGAAGCAGTTTGTTTTGCACATACTGTATTGTATCTGGAAGGTACTGGTAAGTAAATTAATGAAGTATTTCGAATTTAATGGTAATTGCAAATACCAGTTGGGATAGGTTATCACGTAATTATTTTATATGGAATCACTATATGCTATCAGCTGTGTGAGTTGGCCTTAGGATGTTGTGTAAGGTATAAATAAATTTAAGCTGCCTAACAGATTTTGTTTTTGATCTGGAGGCCAGATCCCTGAACTTTGTTGCATTGAGGTGCCACTAATATATTTTTATTTCAAATCTATAAAGGGAATTGTTTTGTACTGTATATTTAAATTTGGTCTTCATTTTGTAGTACTGTAATGCACTACTGCTAGCCCTTGTATGCTGCTCATGTTGTCACTGTACCAGCTTTACCTCTCAGTCAATATACTGTACAGTACTGTATTGTAAAGATAATCATGTAATGTTTTGATTGGTGTTACTCATGGTTTCATTCACCCATTTGTTTTTTAGTAATCTATAGGACATACCCTTTATTGGACATCTTGTTAGTAGATAGTTTTTGAACCCGAGTGATGTTATTGATGATGATTTAATCTAGGAAGCTTTCATAAATGGTAAACTAAGCTTTTCATTATTATTTCAATAAATTTAAAATTTACTCAGATCAACCGGGCTTATCTAAGGCTTTTTGTTAGTGACGAAGTTTTGTATTCAAATCTTGTGTACATAACTGCTCATTGGCCCCATTGATTTTGTAAAGAATCTATATTGTGTTTAAGCGCAATGACGGAATAATTTGATTATGTATCGTACATATGTGAGATGTGGTTTTAGTAGGTGAGAGAGAGTGGCTGTGGATTGATCAGACTAGGAAAGATTTCTCTTACCTGCTTGGTGACCAGGTGGTAGTGCCATTGGGGGGGGTGTTCTCTAATTTGCTGGTTTGCCTTACCTTTATTCAGCTTCACTGAGATTTATAAATGGAATATTGCTTTCTGTTTCAAGTAATTCATTGTTGAATTGAATTGAATTGAATATAGAATTTAGGCCAAAGGCTAAGCACTGGGACCTACGAGGTCATTCATTGCTAGAAATGGAAATTGATTGTAAAAGGTTTGAAAGGTGTAACAGGAGGAAAACCTTGCAGTTGCACTATGAATCAATTGTTAGGTGAGGATGGAAAGTAAGATGGAAGAAAGAGAACTATGAGAGGAGGTACGGTAAAAGAAATGAAAGGGGTTGCAGCTAGGGGCTGAGGGCATGCTGCAATGAACCTTAAGTAATGCCTACAGTGCACCGCACGAGGTGCACTGTTGGCATTAACCCCCCTACAGGGCATTAATTCTTTGTCCTCACTTTATTGTTCCCTAAGTTACTGGTAGGTCTCGTGTTCAATATCTCAAGTTAAATGCATCAGTATGCAGCTGCTTTGGAGAATGTCCCATAATCTGTGAGGAAAATTTTTCTTACAATTATATTTTGTTGAATTATCTGTTTTGCACCCTGATTCTCTTTTGATTAGTCTGTATAGTATGTTTTTTCATACTGTATTTTGAATAGTCATACTCTTACCGTATTCTCAGAATTATTTTCCAGTTTAATGAAGGATGTCCTTTTCACTTTATTTCCTGATTGTTTTGCATTTTTTCAGTTTAGTAATTCTATTTTCTGTCATAGATTTTAAATAAAACAAATCTTAAACAGACTAAATGAACAAAGAGTATGCAGTAATTTTGGCTTGTTGGTATTTGATTACATTGCATTACTGTATTTATTTGAGAGAGAGAGAAAATTTAATTGGAGCAGTGTTTTGCACATGGCTACAAGAGTAAATGGTACTTGGTTCATATTGAATTAAGTTAATACAAAGGTATTAAAGAAAAGAATTTACAATATTACATAAGGTTTTAATCTCTACAAAATGTTCTAAACATTAGGCAACAAATGAATATACATAATATATCCCTGAAAAAACACTGTTAAACATTAAAAAAATTTACATCATACTTCAGCCTGCCAAGATTTGACACAAAACATTTCTACAAAGGTTTATACATACCTCAGAAATATATTTCTTGCTGTATCATGCAGAGTTGATACAATGAATAAAGGAAGCTAAAAACCTAAAATGTTACATGCTGTACTTAAGTACTAAATGACATACACTCATTAACAACTTATGTAATGATTGTGGATAACTCGATACAATGAGATCAAAATTACTCTTACTAAAAATCCTTTCAAAAATATGTATAGTACACTAACACATCAATAATGAAAGATAAAAAATGTAGTATCTTATGAAATTTGATAAAACTTGCTTTTCCATAGAAAGAAGTACTTTTAGGTCTTGATGCCTATAAAAAAAGAACTTTATAAGGTTACAGATGGATTTGAACAGACCATCCAAAAGATACTGCCTAGATTGCTGATGCTGTTGCCAACAATAATAGTTTTTATGTTAAAATGAAACTGACTTGGGATTCCAGTAAAGTAGTATATATTGACAATATCCTGTGGTCAGTTATTAGTACATTCACAGAATAATATATAGCTACTTCCACACTTCACAAAATAGTAAGAGGCATGGGCATTGTGACAATCCAGTTATCCCTTATTTCAGTAACAAAGTTTTCAATTTCAATGAAGCTTTACTATGTAAAATTTGCCTAGATTGTTCTGAATTTTTGCAAACTTCATGGTTAATTATGAGAGTATATGAAAATTATACACCAAAGATAGCAAAAGTAAACTTAAGTAGCATTGGATAAAAACTTTCTTCTAATCTTCTTAAGGTGATAAAGCAAAACCTTATATACCAGATCACCGAATTTAGAGATTAATATAAAATAAGCAATTAAGCTATTAAGATTTTTAAAATTTCCTGGATTAAAATAAAACCTACATCTCAAACAGAAGGATAAAAAGAAAAGGAACCTTTAAATCTGTAATCAATATTTTTGCAACTTAAAAATCTGTCATAGTAATATATTGTATAACATTTAACAGTAAAAAATAAAAATACCTAGGCTTAATTCATTATGAAATATTCATAACACTATTTACTGAGAGAACATGACAAATTCTTCTTAGGTTTTGTTTTGCTGTACTACATGATAGAAAATAGACCAAAAACTCAAGGGATGGTTTGAACATGTGATGATGAGTTTAGGATTAGTCAGTCTGAAAAGGAGTGCTTAAGAAGTAGCACTGTGAAGACCTATAGAAAGGTCCATGAATGCATGGAAAAATGGGCACAGATAGGAATAAAATGCACAGCAGTGGAGAGAACATATTTCATGTTTAACCCCTTAAAGGAAAAATATAAAGTAAAAATGATAGTTAATGAATGAAATATGAAACTGATCTTAGCTTGCTTTTTCATAAACTGATAACAGTTTACTACACTGGCACCTCAACTTGAGACAATTTGGGGGTCTGAGCTCTTTAGTAACAAAATCAAATAAAGACCCAGCAATATCAGCTACATTATACCCCATAGCTGGTGTAGCAATTGTTTGAAAACCTCTCACTCTTATGTAGCATTATTTCATTGTAAGTACTGAGGAGTGTTGTGAGATATAATTAAGCCATGAAAGCAACAATAAAGGTAGGAATGATAAAATTTGATAAAGTGCTGTATGCACTACATGTGAAAGTGTGTATGTGTTTGCTAGTTTTTTACTGAGAAAGTAGTTTCTATTTTGTACTGCACATCCACATTAAAAGTCTAATAGACATTTCATCCAGATCTTCGTGTGCGAGTGTTCATCACAGCATATTGTTATTTATTCAGTGTGGCAGACAAAAATTGACTTAAGCTTGGGGTGTTGTAAATCATTAGTCAAAACCTTAGGTAAATATGTAATGTACTAATTCCTGATATACACTATTACATTAGCATTCACATTTTATGGGATATTAATTTTATGAAAACTTGGAGTAAAATAATGATACCCAACACAAGAGAAAGAGGGCGCAAACAGACAGACATTTATATAATTGCTTAAAGAGGCTATTATTTACATTTTATCAACAGAACAGAGAGCATTGATGTTCACTAGTGTATATGCTATTATTAATATTACAGTACTGTATAGTGAAAATCATTAATTTCATACGTAAATGTTCTCAGTTCATTCATTTATTGATTACATGTAACTTTCAATTCTGTAAGCAATCTTATGATTCTCTCTGCTTACTTCTCTTTTCCTCTTATTGTGTATCGTTATTTTACTCCCAGTTTTGGTAAAGATGATAGTCCTTAATCAAGTATGATTCGTATAATCCCACTCCTGGTGTCATGGATATTTCTCTGGTGATTTTGTTGTCATGTGTTATTATAACACTGTATTTAATACATATTTTTGTAGACAAGACTAAAATTTTAATACATATACTTTTTACTTAACAGAGAAATGGACAGTATTAAGCTTACTAAAATTGTAAGGACAGGCAGACTAACACTGTTCAAAAACTGATAAGAAACTAGTAGAAAATTTAATCAGATTCAGATTTTATTTTCATGTATTATTGCCCCTTTTAAACTAATATTTAATATAATTTTTATATATACTGTACAGTACTAACACACTTAGTAACATTAGCATTAAGGATTTTACTTTGTAGCATCCATATGTATGCTATTCATTGCCAGCTAAAAACTACAATACTATTAGCAGAGAACATTATTAAATGAATTAATAGACTTAGCAATAGTTTGTGATTCATTCATACAAAAGAGAAAGTGTAGCTCAGTGAAAAACATTCTCAAAATAGCACTGCAAAAACACCTACAGTAGATGAACTCAGCAAATTACACTCAAGATAGAAGATAACTTTTTGATGTGAAGTGCTGTCTGTGTACAAGACATACAAGCACATACTAGATGTTTGAGTAAGAGAAAGGTGCAGAGTAGGGCATGTTATGTCAGTTACTCTAGAATTGAAGAAGCCAGGTGCACAAGGTCAGATAGGCATGTATTTGCCACATTCTTTTCAATATACGCTGTCTAGCGCACTTGCCAGAATATTCTATTTAATGAGAAATTTGATTTTCATTTTCTCAGACTCAGATGTATCCAATAAGTTAACAGTCTGTTAATTTGTGGTGCCAGCATAGTTTGATAAGGAGGTGCAGCTAGCAGACAGCTCCCTATGGTTAAGGTGGCTAGCAGCAAACTGGCTATCTGCACTATGAGTTGTCAGTCTGATGATAGACTTAATTTGCTGTATGTTTTTCCATGGACCTCAAATAAGTTTCATTTTAACCAGAGGATTGTCTGTTACATCCTTTAAGCCCAAACTTTTTTTCCAAAAAGTACAGAAAACTCATCACCGTGAAGGATTTTTAGAGAATTACCACAACAAACAATATATTGAAGTGTTAATCTCGGGAATACGTAATAATTCATTTAGTAGTACATTAATTTATGAGCTACCCCTTTGACTAGCTTAAATGACTATTTCCCGGTGGGTTAGTTGCAGGACGCAGAATCTGCCTTTCCAAATTAATTATAAATAAAGCCTTGAAAAGAAAGAGAGAGAGAGAAATATCCTACATACATAAAAACACCATTGCCTCGCTTACATTTCATTTCCCACAACCAGGGTATTCATATTTAAACTTTGTTGAAATTAATGTTAAAGGTACATGTAATCTTAAAATTATTGAAATTGGTGACCAATGTAATCTGTTTAATCTAGAAATAAATTTAATTTTCCAGTCTCCATTGTTAGAAACAACAAAAGTACTTAGAACAGACTATACAAGAACTCTATTGCTATAGATTATAAGAAAAAATTTGGTTACCATTTTGCTTGTAATGTGGACAAAGCTATCAAACAATGTTATATTTATATTCAGGTCATTAATTTCATAAAATGAAGAGGCAAGTGTTGGGATTAAATTAACATCAAGGCCATTAACTTAGCTAAAAAAAAAAAAAAAGTTTTATTCCCCGTGAGAAAATGTGACCAAACCTAATGCATGTACTGTATTGAATCTTGACAAAAAAAAAAAAAACTACATGAAACAAAATAAATTATACATATTAAGCAAACCATGCAATATATCATTTGTTAATGTAAACATATGGCCAGCACACAACATATGAGTGTAAATGCTTCATCCACCATCAAGCTCTTACTTAAAACTACTGGAGGCATTACAAAGCCTTTTTGAATACCTAAAATTTTTTTTTAAATTGCAATGAAAACATAAGATATACCAATAAATATAAATTAGTTTTAACAACAAATTATATCCTATCACCTGAAAACACTGCAGCTTATTACATAAATGAAGAGAGAAATATTGGGGGTCTAAATTTACATCAGGACCATTAAGTTAGCTTCAAAAAGATAAAATTAGTTTAATCTTTTTGAGAGAATGTGACCAATCCTAACAAGAGTGATGTATTTAATCTTGGATTGCAAAAATATGTCATATATATTTTTTTTAACCCTAAAGGGACGGGCTAAATATATATTAAGCACACCCCGCAGACCAGGCAAACTTTACGGTTGGCCAATTTAAGAAAAAATACACATCACTGGAATGAGGAATAATACAAATGCACATGGTGTAAGAAATTTCTAAAAATATTTCTGTACCATCCATGGGAAGTTGAAAGTGACTGTTTGCAACCCTGTGTGGGGACTCTTTTACAAGACACTCGTAAAAATATGCTAATTTTACAAAGTTATATATGTTTTTTCTAATTACTTATTTCGTAAAATTATAATTACAGCTTGCGCAACATCAGATAAGAACTAAAATCGGTAACAAATTCTGAGTATATTCATTATAAATTATTTATGAGATTTACTGAGATGCGGAGATGCAGTACCTTTTTGTGAGGTATACATGTTTTTTCTAATATTTCTTTGCACTCTTTGAAAATTACAATTATATCTGAACTACTATCATAAAGGATAAGAACTAAAACCAACAGCAATCCCTTGGTAAATTTATGAGCAAATAAAAAAATAAAAGACGTCCTGGAGCTATGGAGAGGCAGTACATGCCCCCCTTGAAATCTCAAGGCTGACTGATCTACCTCTCTCCCGCACTAAGCTAATACAGTTGCCACAAGTCATTTATGGCCCAATGAAGTGCTATGAAGACTTTTCCCGCTAATTACACCCAAACTGTATGGTGTGCAATATTAATCCTCATTAGAGTTAGCCTGGCGTTCACTCAAAACCTGTTATAGTTCTTCCTATGGTCATCTCCCTCCAGTAAGGGCTAAGCAAATTAAGCAAAAAATGTGTTTATCACTCAATACAAACATAAGGCCAGCACACAACACATGGGTGTAAACGCTTCATCCAACATCAAGATCTTACTTTAACCCTTTGAAGGTATTACATGGTGTTTTTGAATATCAAAATTTTTTTTATAAAATACAGTCAGTGCTTGTTACTACCTTATGATTCAAGGGATTTGCTTCAAAACATTATGCAGAAAAACTTTCACTCAAAAATGAATTTGCACACAACATAACCAAAATATATAGTTGTACTACACTCTGTAAAAGTTTCATTGAATTTGGTTCCGTCTGCTTGGAGAGAAAAATTTATATATGAAAAAGTAAGTTTTGAGAAAATAGCAAAAGAAAAAATTACTGCTTATTTTGTAATACTGGCAGTCCCCGGTTTACGACGGGTCCGGCTTACTACATTCCGAGGTTACGACACTTTCCAAACATATTCATCAGAAATAATTTCCTGGTTTACGACGCATGTTCTGGGGTTATGATGCATTGTATGCTGATCCGACTGAAGAAATATGGCTCCAAAATGGCAGCATAATAAAAATTTGGAGTTTTTATTTTATGAAAAACTCAATAAAAATGCAGTTTACATCGTTTTCAATACACCCAAAGCATTAAAAGTAAGGTTTTCTTAGGATTTTTGACAATTTTCAACGATTTCCTGGTTTACGACGCGGCATAAAAACGGAAACCCCTTCGTAAACCGGGGACTGCCTAACTATGAAACTATGACAGTTAGAAAGCTGATTTTTGCACTAAAACTATTTCATTATATAAGAAATATGCCCTGAAATTTACAGTATAATCAAATAAATAGAATTGGGCTCTGGATTTATATGTTACCTAAAATTTGCATTTATGGGGAGCGCTGACGCCATAAGGCCCCATTATAAAGTAAATGACTTGTTTCTACCTTATGATTGAAGGGATTTGCTTCAAATTTTTACCACTTATTCTACAACTAATACTGAATAAACACGAGTTTTGTTTCAGTCATCTTGGAGATCTAAGCTTTTAGTTTTGAAAAAAAAAAAAAAAAAGTAAGTTTTCAGGAAACAAAAGAAAAATAATTTTGGACGGTCAAGAAAGTTAAAACAATCAGGAAATCTTGATCAAGTTATGCCTATATCATTATAACCTGTTTTCTCTATGATGCTACTGCTAGAGAGAAAGGGATATTAGTGGGTGCCAATTACTTCTGAATAAATTTTGTTAACATTTTTACATGCTTTCTTTTTCACAATCTGTCATTCACAGTGCTGTGTCAGCAACGAACAAAATTGTCCATGAACCAATCTAAACATTTTTTTTTAGCAATAACGTTTCAAGATACGTTTATTTACATGTAAAACAGTCAAAAAAAGTGTATAATTCAAACTTGATCCTATCCAGGATTATTCATACAGACTTTTATGTTTTTTACAATTTCTTGTTCACAGTGCCATACAAGTGATGAACGTCAATAAACCAATCTAAAAATATTTTTTAGCAAGTGATACAACAGTTGAAAACTCATACCAATAAACCATTCTAAAAATTTTTTTAGAAGAAAATTATGCAAAAATAAGACATACAAATGAATATATTTTTTTATGAGGACATATACAACAGTTATTTAAAACTTTCCTGCCCAATTACCAACTAAAATTTGATCATTCTTGTCAAACTTCTGCAGTCAGTAAAATTTACCGACATTTTTGAAGAAAATTTTTTTACAATGCAAAAATAAGACATACAAATGAATATAAATTAGTTTTAACTATGAATACAGGACATTATAACCTACTTATTTAATTACCCATTGCAACAAAGATTCTTACATTTTTTTTATAAAATAAGAAACATAATTTTCATTCATAAAATTAATTTTTAGCTTCAACAAACAAACTGTCCTTTTATGAAATGACATCACTGATCGCACCACGCAGTATGACAGGCCACACTTCCAACCAGATATTTATGTAATATCACTGACGCCAAGAAAACCACGGAAATTTGTTAGTGCATCACATAAGAGATGTCTGGATTTTAGGCAGGGCTCTGAATCTCATTTTTCATTATCATATATATCGATATTTATTGTTGGCTTTTCATAAAAATAATTCATTCACCCAACTGTTATAGCTTTTGAGGTTCTTCATAAAAATTTTTTTTTGGATAGCTTATGGTCAAAATGAAATGTTTGTTACCAAAGCCATTTTTCTTAAACAGATGTTCAACCTTTCCTCTACATTTTTGTATATTTACAAAGTAATTTCACTCTTCAAAAAAAATGTATACAAAATCAATTTTTGCCAACTGGGTTTTTCATTTTTTTATATGTGCATATTTAGAGAATTTTCTTGGCTTTCTCATAAAAAAATTCATTAAAAATCTGTTATAAACCAAATAAGTCTGCCCCAAATTCTATGCATGATTCAAATTCCACAAATCAATACTAAGCGCTCTGTTTCTCACCCTCTTTTCTTTTTTTCCATTTTTTAAACCTCATAAAAATTATTCATTGCCTAACTGTCACATTTCAGAATAATAACAAAAATTTTTTATCGTTTCAATCAAATTTTCTGAAACTGTTGCTTGACACTCACTTTAAAACCATTTTTCTTGACACTCACTTTATTCTTTACATTTTCGTATATTTACAAAGTAATTTCTATGAAAAATAACCGAGATAGGGCTCTTCAAAAAAACTTTTTCTAGCGATAATTTCACCAAAATCGCTCTGTTTCTTACATATAAAAACTGGACTTATTTGTTTTTCATTGTTTTATATATCAATATTTAAAAGAAATGTAACTGTTATACAGTACTGTACTTGTAAAGTTTCAATCAATTTTGTCAAATGAATAATCTAACTGCAGATTCTCACTTTAGTTCAGCCTCTTGAAAAATGAAAAAATTTTAACATGTATATTTTTCACCAGCTGGACTATTCGTTTTCCATTCTTTTATACATATTTGGTTTTTAATTCATTGCTGACTTCCTTGATTCATAGAATGGTAATTATTTTTTTGTATTTTTGGGACTCTTACACTATTCATAAAAATATAAACATTTAGAAAAAAAAATGACAGCAAAATGAACGTTGTTAAAACACTGTAATTATAAAAGACATATGTGCCCTCAGTGATGTATAACTCATGCAGATATGAAAGGGTTAAGCAACAAAGATTCCTTTGTTAAAAAAGCATAATTTTCATTCATAAAATTGGGCTTCAACAAAAATAAATCTGTATATACTCCAACCAGAGTTATAAATATTTGCTGTGAATACCAGGTTCTTTTTTTTTTTAAACAGATGTTCATGCACAACACTTTTTTAACAAAATCTGACATTGATAAAATCTATAAGTTTTTTTTCAAAACCCAGTATTTAAAGAAAAAATATGAAATAGACACGGTTTTCAAAAAAGATCAGTTTTCTGAAAAGGTAGACAAACAAAATGATCATCCTTAACCAAAACTCTGAATTAATTAGAACAAAGACACAGTGTTTTTAAGAAAAGAAAGTAAATTATTATTTGGTGGCTTTTTTTTTTTCACTCATATATTCATAAAGAAAAAAAATATTAACATCCAAAATGTTCCTAACCAAAAGGATTATCAACACTTTGGTTATCACTCATATATTCATATATTAACATCCAAAAATGTTCCTAGGATTATCAATCCTTTGGTTGTCAGACAGAATAAAGTAGTCAACACTATGCATACACCCTCACCTTCAGGACTCTCATATTTGTAATAACCAATAAAACGTCTGAGAGGCAGGGAGATTTGATCGGTGGGAGGGAGGACAATCATTATTGTTATGATTAATAATGGGTTGTATGAATTAACTTTTGTGTTATTTCGAGCTTGAGTTGTAATCTTGTACTGAAATTATTAAAAAAGTTGACTAAAACAATAGTATTGTTAGAGCCAATGAGTTTTAATAATTTCATTATATGATTACCACAAATATAAGATTCTATTTCTCACATAACTAAAAACAAGTCATTTTAAACTTTCTAGTATATTACCAAGAGGCTTCTCTGTTGCTTGTTCCACTACAATTAGGTTAAAATGTATCATCTGAAGCCTACTTGTTGTCTGTAGAAGAATAAGCAATCTTCCCCCCGAAATTTCGTAGTTTTGAGGTATGTTAGGATTTTCCACTGTTCACCAACTAAAATCACTTTTACACTGAAAAAGTGATTAATTATCAAAAGAATAAATCTAAGTACTGTACTCTAGGAAAAAGTTTTAACCTTTGGTATATTTAACAGACATAACTGATACATTAAGAAGACAGATACAAGGAAAATGGGATTACTAAAAAAGGATAAAATAACCCAGAGAGAAAACTAACCTGATCAATACAGTGAAATTATAAAACACACTGTTAAAAGATAAAAATAAGGTAAATACACAAAAATGAAGGAAAAATGGCAAAAAAAAAACCCTATTTTTTGTTGTACTAAAAAACACATGGTAAAAGTAAATACAGTACCTAGACATATTATAAAACAAGGCAAATGGGAACTCTTATGTGCCAACTAATTTAGGTAGCATCATGCCATAGAAAAGGATGTTCCCTTTTACAGTTGTATTAAAGTAAAGAGTGCAGATTAGGCACAAAACACTAAAGCTATAAGCCAAAACTCTATACAAAATTATTTCTCAAAAGGTCAGTTAAGGTGTCAGTGATAGTTGCTGAAAATGAACTAGCTGAGGGCTGAGGTACCAATAAATGCATTATTCACCTTTTTATTACTTATTTAGTGTAAAAACTAAAATAAATTACTTTCAATGAGAAATGATGGATGATTTTTAATGAGAAATGATAGAAAATAAATTAATAGCGAGGCTAGAAAAGCTATTTGGAAAACAATTGAGAACAGTAGCAGACCTGTCTACAGTACTGCATGATCACAGATATTTAGGTTATTGGTTAATTTTTATATCAATGTCCAAGGGGTGGGTAAGTAGTGAGACCATCTTCTGTCTGCCAGACAAAAAGACCAGTGATTCTGGGTACATTCATGAAAGCAAATATAGGCATATGTTGTAATGTATATGATTAACAGTGCTGTCATGAAAGAAAGAACATAGTTTTCATATAAATAAATCATACTACCAAGGAGAACCACAAATGAATGATGAAATAAAATTAAAAACAAAAATAATGAGAAAAGAACAGTTACATTAATATTAAAAGTGAACTCTAGAGGAACTATGGCAACCTTTCACATGCCAAGATGCTCTTGGAAGAGTTCTTTATTACCCTACCTAAGTACATAGACAGTTTCACACCAAATATCATGTTAAGGATAACAAAATATGAGAGAGGGAGGGTTTGTGTAAAATTTCCCTCCATGAAATATGAGTTTTGGATGTATTGTACATTGGAAAGTAAGATTCATACAATGGCCACAACAGATACTGCATAAATTTATCTCTATTGATTCGTTTACTCCAATGTCACAACAGTTGATCTATGTATTTGGTAAAATCAGTAGAATAATTTTAATGCTAAATTTGTATTTCACAAATGACATTAGGTAGCTAGAAGGCAGTAAAATTTTATGTTAATTACTGTATGTATTATAAATTGGCCAGTTATAAGATTAAATATATGACGGATCAAAACGACTCAACTTGAGCAGATTGTGCTTTATACATGAGATTTTAATAATTACACAAATGTTTACACTT
The DNA here is from genome assembly GCF_040412425.1 of Macrobrachium rosenbergii. NCBI lineage: Eukaryota > Metazoa > Arthropoda > Malacostraca > Decapoda > Palaemonidae > Macrobrachium > Macrobrachium rosenbergii. Next base: position 57,432,956 of record NC_089748.1, read on the forward strand.
GCTGCATACATGTATCATAAAGCAAGAAGAAACTATTGATGATTAAAAAGATTCATAAATATTTTTATTAAAAAAAGATAAATGTTTGCAAATTTGCGTCAATTTAAATGCACTAAGTGGTACACATTCATACTTGTGGCTACACCACTCATGTGGGCAAACACCACATTTCATGGTGATGTCTAAAATATAAGTTGTTGTGGCTTTGCATATTTAATTAAGAAATACATACCAGTTTACATTGCAAATCAACTGCATGGCATGACCTGTACCATTGTTTCAAAAATACCATTCCAGAGATCACTAGAAAACATTTGCCTTTAAAATAAAGGGGAATTTCAGCATTACTTAACTGACAGTTTTCCCCTTATGCAAATCTTATCTAACATGCTTCTGGGATTCTCAGATCATGTATGGTTTTCTTGCATGTGCCCAGAAGAGTAGGGGGTCAAGAGTTAAAGCTAGACAATTACCTAACTTTCCCAAATTACACTGCTGCCAACACAAAAACTTCACATTTTCAACATTGGTTACATAATTATAGAAACTTGTAAATATGAAAATTTTTATCCTCCTCTCTTTATAGAGGCAGGCACAATCAAAGTAAGACATAATTATAAACATGGCTAATCTAATTTTACAAATGAATTTTAATCACAAAATTGGGGGCTAAGATGAATGCTAACTAATGTTTAGACATATGAGCAAATATTCTTATATGAGCATAAAGAAAGGTTTACTTGTTCCCAGAGAAAATATGAAAATGGGGTTTTAACGTGCTTCATAAGGTGTGGAATATTTTGGCAGTATGGGAAAGATGTTGATGAACATCTTGGCCTTTTAGACTTTTCTAGTGTCCAAAGGCCAGATAAAATAGCATGTGGTTTGGTAGTGAGATTTTTCATGAACCATTGCAAGCTCCAGTCTAACCTAAAAATAAAAAATAATAAAGGTGGACAGAGGAAAAGCAGATTAATAGGTGTGGTAAAATACAATCTACTGATGACAAGACTGAATAAACTTTTTCATAATCAGTAGAAGAAAAATATAACTTGAGGCAAAAAAAAAAAACTCATAATTAAGAAACTGTCATAATTACTTGCAAAGTGAGTTGTGTAGAATAACCATTTTACCTTGAAAATCATGACAAGACTTATCAGGGACAAAGATATGTTTTAATTTCAGGCTACAAGATGCTGGATGGTATTACTAAATTATTTTTCTCGGAAATATTGTTCGTCTGGGTTGTCCTGTATATCAACTACTCAAATTATATAGAAATAAGGCATGAGTGTTGATAATCTATCACAACTCAGCAGTTTTTCAAGTACTGTTTTCATTTACTTTGTCTGATATCTTGGCTACTGAATCTTTGAGAAACCTACTGTAATTATTTGATAGATTTCAAAAGTCCCAATCCTAGCATATTTTGATAATTGGTATAAATTCCAGATTGTTTTATTTTAAATATAACCATTTGGCTGTGTGGGGGCTATCTAACTTCCAAAAAAGTATTGGCTAGTAATTCTGGGTGAATAATGTCAGTTTGCCCTCTGTTTATGAGAAAAGAGTTGAATTGGACCTACTAGTTTAATGATCCTCAAGTGCTATCTCTTTGTTTTCTGTGATTATAAGATATAGTGACAATTCTTAGAAACAGGTTGTGGTGTGCTAAACCCTTGTATCATCATTTACAGTGTTGAGAGGCAGTTCACAAATTACTGGCAAACTTTAGCCAAGTTTACTGTGTGTATAATGACATTTTTGTGCACCACACCAAAATGCAATATAAAGTTAGTAGGTGCACTGGAAGAGAAAAAAAAATGCCATAGGGTATTGCCAGTCACAAAGAAAATAAAATTACTACAGAAATCAAAAGCTGGTGGCAATAGAAAAGTCTTTTGAAAGTTTTATATCATGAGCTACATAAAACCACAGCAACAGCTGGGTAGAAAGCCATGAAAATAGCAAAGTTAGCCAAGCTGGACCAGGTGTTTAATAAGTGGTTTATTTCATGACATACAGAAAGGAAACTCAGCTCAACCCATTTATCACTGAGAAAATTAAATAGCACTGTGTCTATTTCGATGGGTGGCTGTCATGGAATCAGACAAGTGGACATCAGTAGTAACTATGCCTGCCAGAGCTGACACTGCTGAACACTACAGTGCGACCTTAACATAACTAATATTTGGGCATGACCTCAACCTCAGCCAGATTTTAATACTAGAGCAACTGACATAAGGGGATCATAAGCCATTTCATTTTTGCTGATTTTACTGCCATCACCAGCCAGTCATCAAGTATCTGAAATATTACACCAATGCAAGGTCTCCATGCTCCCACTGGTACCAAGGTTTGGTTTAAAACAAAGTCATTTCCTTGATGGTGGGTGAATATGGTTGTGGAATTGTGCACTCCTGAGGTTAAAGGATGCTAGATCATTGTGCAAACTCACATTTCCATCCTGAAGAAAGCCTGCCAAACAAACTTGTTCAACAGGCATAGGTCAGTGATCAGTCTCTAACCTCCAGTTTCTTGCCACACCTCAAACAGACATCTGTAGAAACCAGGCAATCTGCCCTGCACCACCTTAATCACTTGGAACTTCTATGTGCCTAAGTCTACAGGCTGCAATGAGAGTGGGGGCTTGTGTTAGAAAGGGTAGTCATTAATTGTCTTTGATGACCCTACCACCCATTGTTCTGCTCCAGTCTCCAGATTTTCTGGAGACAAGTCCCCAATGGCACAAGAAATGTCAGTGGGAAAGTACACTCTTCACTTGACCTGATGGGGCAAGAGAAGCTCTTCATAAAGGTGCCTGATGATCTCATCTGTCCAGATGAGGAGAAGTTGTGGCCATTGCAGGAGTGTTGACTGCTGTTTTGAGGAGCTCCCTAATGATAGTCACTGGAAACAAGAATGGGTCCAAAGAATCCAAGATCCTTAATATGAGAAGGGAACGATAAGGCAGAATGGCTCCGGTATCACTTCACACAAGTACATTTGCCAGAGGTAGATGAATATTTTGATATGCGAGTGAATGTTTGGCCAAGCGAATGTGCCATCGTGCTGGCCTTGGTGACATCTTCCACATGGTAAGGAACTCCTAATTAAAGAAACTGCTTCACTGTGTCTTTCCTCAGTCAGCATGAAAGTGACAAGATCTCAAGGAAGACTCAAAGCATGTTTAGTTGTAGTACTGGTCTGACAGCAAAATGATTGAGAGGCAAGCAAAGATTGGTTATACCCTTTGCTTCTTTCTTGTCCCTCTACTCAATACCTCATATCAGCAATGATGTCTAAGACAATGGAGGCCAGAGGCAACTTGAGCAGATGGGCCATCTTTGCTAAAGCTGGTCCTGACTGGCGGCTGAGGCTTGTCTGCCCAAGACTGATACCATCCTTGAAGCAGAGAGGTATCAATTGATTCCCTTTGTCCAGTGACCTGTGGAGGGGACATAAGATAATCTTGAGCCCAGCTGCTCCTGCTAGTGTCTTTCAGTAGACTGCAGAAAAAAAGGCAACTTTTTTTTGTCAGTGCTGTCCCTGGCACAAGATCTTGGAGAATCAATCTGTAAAGCCCTCTTTGGAATGATACAGTTTACTGCTGGGATCTTTATGCAAGGAGAAACTATTACAATTCCTGTCTACATAATCCTGTTACACTCTTGACCATGGTCATGGTTGTGGCTGGAGGCAGATGACTTAAAGCAGTGACGATCACAGTCTCAATGTCTGCTGGTGCCGGGGCTACTAGCACTTGTCTTATTTGAGGGAACAACCTTTGATGAGGAAGATGTGGGGAAGGCATATTGATCCTTAAGAATCCCAGGGCATGGGCAACATACAGTCAGAGGCAGAAACCCAAACAGTGGCAGAGCAGAAGAAGAAACAGTGAATAATAAAAGTAGGCACAAGTATGGGCAATGTCAGAAATTCATACTTAACAACTAAACTTTAATACAAAAAATGCAATTAATGCAAAAATACAAATAGGCTACCAAGAGACTAGGAATTTATTGTTATTGTTTACACCAGGATGGTAAGCCAAGAAATTTTCAGGCAAAGCGATAAAAAATGACTTACAGATTGGAGCATCTCATGAAGTCAGCATTCCAAGAGACAATACTGGCAACTGCACAGTACCTGCTAAATGAAGTCACTTGTTTATCACTGAGTGAGTGGAGCAAAGTGATGAAAGGTTCAAATAAATGGTAAGTAGTGAAAAATGAAATAGTAAGAATTAGGATAGCAATCCCCTGTGAAGTCATCATCTAGGAAATGGTAAACAAAGCTGTTAACATCACTGCAGTTTTAAAAGAAAGTGAGGTGGGTGACTGAAGCAAGCCCAAGGTTTCAGATGGCACATATATTGTAAGACTTCCTTCTTTCTGTTTACCAGACAAACTGGTGAACATGGGGGCATTTTGAGTAACAAAAAAATCAAAGAAAATACTGTACGTCACAACTTCGGTGCAGTATGCTGACAATAAAAACCAGATGTCATGAATGCCAACATTAAAAAAAAAAAAAAAAAAATAAACTTGTGCCATTTAAATGCTCTAAATTAGTGACAAAGATGCGTAACTTAAAAATCACAAGGAAATCTTTTGGAGGGACTGTAACAAACATTGGTTACCTTAAAATATTGTCTAAATCAATTACTATATCATATACAACCATCATATAATGATGGATAACATCTTTCATAACTGATAAACACATTGATCCGAGAAGAACCCTAACTGGTATGTTAAACAAACATTTATAACTAACTAACATACTGGTATGTAGGGTAAACTTGCCAGTTTGTACGCACCGCCCCAATCTGTACGCACTTTCAATAAAAAAAAACTGCTACAGGAAAACAATTGCATAAAATCAACAAGTTTTAGGCTCAAAAGACACTACAACCATATACCTATAATACCCTGAAGAGAGTAAACTTTAACCTCCATATTTGTATTTTGACAAAATTTTTTGTGAAAAAGTGTAAAATCCCTCAGTTAAAACATAAGGGTAGTGATTTTACATAATGGAAAATTTTCACTATTTGCCATATTTATTTTTTCTCTTTGTTTTTCAGATACAGTAGTAGAGCCCCCGGTCCTCGACGCTAATCCATTCCAGAAGAAGCATCGAGATTTGATTTAGTCGAATTCTTAATCAATTTCTCCCATAAGAAATAACTGAAAATGGATTAATCCATTCCTGACCACCAGTCATTACCCCAACCTTGCCTTTTTATACAAAACATTACACAAATTACAATTAAATAAGTTCAGAGTTAAATAACTTACCGTATCAGAAGCACTTTTTACATTTTTAAATGCATACTGTACTGTATAAAAAAAAATTGGCCTACGACCAATGCGGCCGTATTACCAATGGTAGACCAAGCACCATAGGCTAGGCTAGGTAGTGTATAGGCACTAACAGAATGTACTGTAATGGGTAAACACAAAAACTGTTTTAATAATAATAACATTGAAAAACAAGCCTGATTATTACAGTAAATTAATAATACAGTATTTATAAGCCGAATTACTGTATGTCTGTTATCATAAAATTAAGAAAAATTTCCAAAGTTACGTCGGCACTCGGCAGCTTGTGGCATGAGCAGCAGATGTAAACAAACCAAAGCGCCACCCTGGTGGCGTATCGCGGTACTAATTACGTTCAGTATTTGTGGTAAATTTCATACAGAGTCTACCGGAATAGTGTACAAAATCACTGTAAAACAACACCAACTAGTGGCGGCCGACCGAAACTTTTTTTTTTTTTTTTACAAAGATCATATGATTCATTGGGTCGGATTCCGGTTTGTTGTTCGAGCTCCAACACAAAATTTACTTGACATTTCGCGTTGAAATCTAATTATGTCGAGTTCTGGTACGGTCAAGGACTGGGGTTCTACTGTACATTGCCAAGGCCCTGAAGATTGTCTCCAAGAAAAGAAAAAAAAAAAATAAATAAAAATAAAGGGGGAGAAGGGGGGTTGCGTAAGCATTGAATTGAAAAAGCCGACTTTAGCCAATTTGTACACATTTTTAAAAATTTGGGTTTACAAGGGTGTATGCAACAGGGGAGATAAGTTTTGGTCTTGCTTTATTGATATAGAGCATAAGAATCAAAATCGCTTGGACAATGATAACACAATATCCCTTTGGATTTGACCTATACCATAGCCAATTTGTACACATTTTTTAAAATTTTGGTTTATAAGGGTGTATGTAACAGGGAACAGAAGTCTGGGCCTTGCTTTGTCGATAAAGGGCATAAGAATCAAAATCCCTTGAACAATAAGAACACAATATCCATTTGGATTTGGCCCATACCATAGCCAATTTGTACGCAATGCACAAAACCTATTTGTACGCACTTACTTTACAGTAAGATTAATGACAAATAACCTACAAATGAGTTGCCCCCTGAATATGAAATCTTGAAAACATTCTCAAAGAAAATGGAGCCTACATTTTGAACAGAGACTAGCGTAAATGCATACAAATTGGCTAAGGTGCGCAATAAATAGGGATTGTGGTCCCAATCATATGCTTTACTTTCAAACACCTGTATCTCACAAAGTATTAGAAACACTCAAATTTCTTTTTCATATCTGCAAAAGAAATTTGACTGTTTCAAACACCTGTATCTCACGAAGTGTTAGAAACAAAATTTCTTTTGCAGGTGTGAAAGACCAATCATCACTTAATAGTTTGATGATAAAGGTTAGAATCTGTAGTGAACACAAATATATAATTCTCAGTAAATGGAGAAAGCCCTTGAAAAGTGCGTACGAATTGGCGAGTTTACCCTATGATCAGTATTGTATAGAAGCTGATGTGTAACATCTTTCACAACTACCAAGAAATCCTAAGCCTCTTATTAAAAATTATAATCTTTAAAAAGGTGAGATGTATGGTACCTTTTTACAACAATTATTCCAACTAAAAAATCATGACATAATTAACAATAGAGGAGCTTTGCACATCTTATTTTAGAATATAATGCTACAATATATCCTACTTGTCAGTACCCAAAGAATTTTACTTGTCAGTACCCAAAGAATTCTGATTCTCCCATAGCATACAACATTTTCTAAGCTCAAAATCCAAAGGGGCACTCGTAAGTGTATGAAAGAAAACTGCTTATGTAACTAAAATTTAAGCTTACTCTTTACTCAAGGCACACATATGGAGGGGTAGACACCTTACTGGGCAGAATTTCTAGGGGAAAGGTATACTAGCCACAGTCCAGAAAGGTAAAGTTAACAGATAGTCTTGATTGTATAATACACTGAGCAGAGTAGTTCTGCAGTCCATGCTTATACTGTATTCTTATAAAATGGCCTGTAAATTTTATCCAAAGTCCTTTGAGAAGTTGTTTACGGTGCCAGGGGCATTTTTAGATTTGTCACAGAAGCAGGTTTTCTGCAAAAGCTACCGATTTGATTTTTATAAACAAAATCTAGTAATCGCGTCCTTAGATTTTATATAAATTTTGTCACTCAACAAATTATATGAGCATCAGTGACCTTAGCTGTCCCAATGCCAAAGAACACTAAATCAATCAGTCCTTCATAAAACAATAAAATTTGCAAGAAAGGAAAAAAATTGAAATACTGAATAGAGCTATGCTGTCAAAGAAAGTACCATAAGCACTTAAAAATAATACGCCTTGAAAGGTCAGAGTCATTAGTGCTAGCAAGAAACTTATGGCAAAGTTATTAACACAAAATGGTAAATGATGAATGTGACCTTTACTGTTAACAATAAAAAACAACTGATATTCAAAGAAAATTTTCAGTTGTTAACCCATAACAATGTACAGTTTATATACACAAGTATCCATGCCATTAGTAGCATTTGGTAGTCCACTTTTAATCCCTAAGTAGTAAAAGTCTGTGAAATTTGGGAATTTCAACTAGGTGGTCTGATAAACTTTTATAATTTAATAAATGTCCTTTATAGCCCCTAGAATTATTATGAAAACCTTATGATCAGTGTGAAGAGTCCAAGCAGCTCAAGAGAAAAATGGCATTTGCAACTGGGAGTTTACATGGAACCCCATGCTAATACATCCATCTGGTCAGGTTGCATCTTTCTTGTTTGCTTCAACCATTTTGTGAAGGGTACAATTTGGCTTTTATGTTTTGTTAATTTCATTCATCTCTATGAAGCATTCTCTGAGACAGGCTAGGGTTACTAATCTGGGTTAGTCTATGTTAGGAATAATTAGCGAGGAAAAATTGTGTTAAATGAGAGCAATTGAGAAAATGAATTAGAAGCATTTCAAAATACTTTACTGTCATAGCCATGGAGAAAATGCTTTGTTATTTTACAAGAAGCCTTAAAAATTTTACATTTCTTTGGTTTTTTCTTCTTATCAATTGCAACTTTTATAGTGTCTTTGCAAATGTATGACAAGTTTATTCCTCATTCATTTAAGTTAAGTATATCTTAGTTTAACCAGACCACTGAGCTGATTAACAGGTCTCCTAGGGCTGGCCCGAAGGATTAGATTTATTTTTACGTGGCTAAGAACCAATTGGTTACCTAGCAACGGGACCTACAGCTTATTGTGGAATCCGAAACACATTATAGCAAGAAATGAATTTCTATCACCAGAAACAAATTCCTCTTGTTCTTCACTGGCCAGTCGGAGATTCGAACTCACGACCAACCGCTCACCCATCCTCATTCATTAAAGTGCTTTAAATATTAATACCAACTTGTTTGTTTGGGTCTGACACCAAACCATGGAAGTCTGGGATAGTTGATTTTTTACAAATTCCCTTGTTCAGTGGGTATTTTGGCATTTAGGGGTTATCTGAGAAGGGTGTCTTGCTTTGGGCTTCCATATCTTGTCTTTCCTTTCCAGGCCCAGAACAAAGTAAACTCTGTTCAACTTATATACTGTATAAGGATTTGGGTTTATATTGTAAGGGGGTAAATTGGTTTAATATGAGAATTCTCTTTCTATTGCTTTTCCCTGCTTACTCTACATAATCCTCTTTCAAGAAACTGGTCTAACACTCCCCTTGTGGTTAGGCCCCAATAATGTTCCATTCCTATTGTCAGGTTTATGAAAGAGTGGTCTAGTTAATTACTTTAAAATTTTCCCATTTCCAGTTTTTTCCTTGCTAGGAAAGCATTTATTTGTTCAGCCCAATGTCCTGTAAATCGGAAGCAAAAATTAAATTTTACAACAGTCAACCAAAAGACTTTGACCTTATTTATATGAGCACTAACTATATTACCAAGAATCGTTTGTTAAAAGGATATGGGAATACCATCTCCTGAAAACATTAGCAAAACTCAAATCTATTACATAATTCTATTTTGGTACTCTAACAGATATCCTTTGAATGGGCATTCTAGGCTTTCTTTAAAAAAAAAAAAAATCTTGAATAATCATACTGACTTAACAAATTTCTAATGTTAAAAAGTTCATGCAACCACAAATTTTTATGTTTCATTATTGAGCGAGCTCTGCAGTACAACAATATTCACTCCCTGACACTAATAGGTTGAATGAATCGCCACACTCCCCACACTCAGCTCTGGAGATTAAATAAAAAATAATTACTGTGTATACTCATGTCTCATGAAACTTTTTTGAGACCCAATTTTTATCTTAATTTTAAGGGCCACAAACAAAGTACAAAATCACAAAATATGTTTAGGCAAGAGAAACACATCCAAACTTCAGCACAGATGGCTTGGCTATAATACTCATCAAAACAGTAGGCTACTAATTACTCATCACTGTAATTATTAACATACAATATTCTGTGATATGCTTTAACAACACAATTCCACTTGCAAGTGAAAGAGAAATGAAAATAAAATTGGAAATAAAAACTAAAGAGGAACGTATTTTATCATCATTTGAACTGCTTGCATACAAAGGAAGTTACCAGCCAAAACTAATGAACATTACTAACTGGTGGCCACTGAATTTTATTAGTTTTTATTATGTCTATGTGATGGTATTTAGCAGAGGTTTTGAATAAGATGAATGATAATTGCTTGACTGAAAATTATGAAAATCCCCCTACTTGGTGAATGTTAATATGCACTTGAATAATCAACAATAGAAAAGAAATAAAAAAAGTAATGAACAATTAAAAATGAAAAAAATATGTCAATCAACTTACGAACTTTTTGTATGGTGTTACCTGTAAAGCTCGCTTACACTGTACTTATATATGTAATTTTTTTATTACTGAATAAATTTTGAATAAATTGCAAATCTGGTTTTTGCATTACTCTTTTCATAATGTTTTGTTCTGTACAAATAGATCTGGAATTCTGTTCATGTTCAGGGAGGGTTGGGGGGCACTGTCAACTGACAAAATTTAAACAATAACTGCAAATTAAAAAAAGAATAATCTCTAACTGGTATTTGTGATTTGCAAGTTAAACTGTGCTCTACCCTTGGTATTACATAGTTAACATTTTATAAGGCTCAAAAAAATCGTTTGATTTAAATGTTTTAGGTTACGGGATGATTTTGATAAATCAGTCCTACATTAACTTTCATAAATATATTTTCAGTGCACTGCTGCATGATGTTTTTCTAATCCATGTCATACTGTATTTTGTCAAAATACAAATTGCACTAGCCCTTTAATGTATTCTATAATAAACACAAGAAGCTCATAAACTACTCATTCGCAATATTGCAATCTTTCCTAGACATTAAGAGATATATTGCACTACACAGTATTCTGACTGTTTTAATTTTTATCATGTAAGTTTGTAATAATTTTAGGTTACAAAGTAAGGACATGTGACAAGTGTCATAACAAGATAGTGCATATACAGTGTTATATATGGTACTGTATACTTATACTGTATATTGTCCTTTTGTTGAATAGTATTACATTGTTTTACATCAATTTTGAGTTACAGCGCAGTTCTTGGCCCCTAATCCTGCTGTTAATCAAAGAATACTTGTATTGTACTTCCTTCTATCTCCCTACCTAACTCTCCTTCTATCTCCCTACCTAACTCACTCTTGGTTTCTATACTTTACACCAACAGAAAATGTGCACATGCATACATACTGTAACTGGAGAAATCAAATTTACTTGCAAATTTTGCACTTGATTATTAATAAAATTGTCATAAATTCATACACTTTATGTATGAAGCACTACAACTGATATCTTAAGCTGTAATAAATGAAAAGGACCTTGATACCTTCTCAAGTAATACCAATACTGTATTCTGTAACCACAGAATAACCATGCTACATTCCCAGGAAAGGGAATATAAAATGACATGACAGAGCACACATCAAAATGACAAAAATCAAAAGCAATTATGCTGTTGTGTTACTATCACATTTTCAAAGACTAGCATAAGTAATTGAGAATCAACTGGTAACAGCTATAATATCTAACAACAGGAAATCTCTAAATGAGTAATTACAAAGGTTTCTCATTAACTTTAAAAATAAAAATATAATTCATCCTTTGACTAGTCAAGCCTTTTAATTTTAGCTGGTACACCATACGTACTCAAAACAAAGAATTAATAAAGGAGAAACTAACATCCAGGAGAATAAGTGAACCTTAAACTCATACACTTGAACCTCTGATGATAAAATGAAAGATGCAGAGGTCACTGTTCTTCAACCTTGGAACAGACATATGAAAAGTTATACTATGTACAACTAAGAAATATTATACATAAGCACACATGAATGTATATAATGTGTAAAGTTTTTTTTTATCATGAAATGCTTTTTCAGTGCAGATACCTATCCTACATCAAATAAGGGCAGAATACTGTGAGAAATTTTAAATCAGAAGCTACCCTTTTTATTTGAATTAGAAAAAAAAAAAAATAAACATATAGATATCTATATACCACAACCCATGTGTTAATTACATTTTTATATTATAAATTGCACTATCATCCCATCCCATCTAAGAACAAACTAACCAACTTTTAAAGCCTCAGAACTTAGCTGCAACATTTTTAAGAAATTTCTGGGGGCTGAAGTTTCAATGAACCAAATGCTCCTTAGCTCAGTAACTTTCACAGAAGGTCAATCATCCCCACATCTGGGACCTTTCAAGTAAAAGTGCCTGTAATGGACACTTTTAGTCAATGCTTTAAGGCTTATTTTTATGGGGTTATTGGCCATAGGCAATTAGTGTGAATGTTGCTTATCTCATTCACACTTTCTGCTCATGCTCTAAGTTTGATACGAAAGAGGCTGTTGGTAGTTTTGCTCAGATATCCAATTAATTAATACCAAAAACAGATGTTGTGGATCTTTGATAAATAATGTTAAAATGAAGCAAAAATGAGAAAAAAAAATATACAGTAATAAAAAACTGTCAAATACATGAGCCACTTTTTGAGGTCTCTTGATATCTGACTCATCTGTTTGGGTACTATCAAAGCAGATGACATTACTGTAATGTTTTAGGAAATATAACTCAAAAGATTCAAATTACATTTTGATGACCAAATTGGTGATGATCAATTTTTTGGCTAAAATCCCCAGCCTGGGGATGAGTAAGCTTTCAAGTTACAAATAGGCTCCTGAGCCAAATGGTTTTTTGGTCTTTGGTCTACTTAACTTTGAGGATTATGGGGCATCAGATAAGAATACATTAACCTAGTTTGGCACTCAACAATTCAGTAGCAATATGACCAAGGTGCTGAGTGCTAAAACAGATCAGACTTTCTGTCCAGTTAAAAATTTAAAACCTTATATTTAACATACAAACAATGCACAGTTTGCTCAAGATGTATCATCAAAATTATGAACTTTGCTAACTTCAATGATACAAAAGAGATTTTTCCACTAGTTTCAAGTTTGTCTTTTCTAAGAAACTCATTCCGTCAAGACCTGAACTTGAAACTAGATGCCTTAACAACAAAACACAGAAGCCAAATTATTTGAAAAAAATACACTATAAAACCTTTTCTGCTGCATCAAAAGGAATGCAGAACCAATGCATAATACAATGACAATAAATGCCAGCACTTCTCAGCATGTTTTGTCATCTCTGTGATAACTGTCAGGTACTTGAAATAATATTTGTGATATAATCTCACCAAAATATGAAAACAGGAATATCAACAAAAAAACTTCCCAAGTCTGTCCACAATGCATTAAAATGTAATCCTTCCTCTAAAGGCTCTGTTTCACAATAAAAAAAAAAAAATAATGCACTCATTTATCTTTATATAAAGCTTGGATCTCAAGCACGTAAAATACAACACAGTGCGACACTTTTACTGTGTTTATAATACTTCATTAAAAACATTATATCTTTTTACTATAATCAAAGCTATCTTCCAAAAGAAAAATAAGGAAGCTCTATCTGTTCTTAACTGTAGACCTACATTCTCCTTGAAAGGAAGTTTATAGATAATAAACTCATATGTTGTACTTATTGGCATTTTCAGACATGAAACTATCTCAGTGATTGAATTCACTCACCTGACTGTGACCTTAAATATTGATTCTAATTTGTTCTTTGAGTTTTCTATCTTCCATCTCTCATAAAAATAATATATCACACAATGTCACTCATACTTCTTTTCCTCAGCTGCCTGAAAAAATGGGAGGAAAAAAAAAGATGTTAATGATCAGAGGTTTAGATCAGGATTAATAAAGATGTGGAAATGTACAACAATTTCAAATAAAGACCAACATCTTTGAGTTTCAAATAAAGACCAACATCTTTGAGTATTATACTTCATAATACAGAATCCTAAACAATAAAGACATGATCCTGAGAATAAATGAAAAATAAATTGCATAAAGTGAGATAAAACTGCCTGCAGTTCATATTACAAGCACTTGAGCTAACAACAAAAATACAGAAACAAATGAAACATGAACATGGGTTTACAAATATATTTAATTTTTATCTAGCATAGCCTGAAACAAAGTCATATTTCATAAACAAAATATGTTCAGTGCTCACTGATGCAAATTAATCATTCCCAGCACTGCAGTGCAAACAAACATACTCGAGTGTAGCAGAGGGCTGCTTAAAGAGTGAAAATGTAATGTCACTAGGGATCACTCAACCTCTAAAGCTATTTACTTCCTGACACATTTGGCAAACTGCAATGTAGTTATTTGGCAAACTGCAGAGTAGTTATAAGTACATCAGACCTGGCTCAATATCTTAAAACATATTCCAACTTATTATCTCTTTAAGGCCAGAGAAAATAAGTGAAGGATTTTCCAGAACTTCCCATGAGTCATAGTATTCAAGAACCAGGTGCCCTGAAACATTAAACTAAAGCTCAAGAGAACTCTAGCATAGCTGGGAGATTTGAATAAATGTGCCTATAACTGCCACTTTCTGTTTGTCCTCAAAGGAGATATCCTTATGGTCCTTCCACAGCCTCTATAACAGACCAGCTGATAGAGAATTCTCTCGTAGTTAATCTGTGGCTGTTGACACAGTGATTAGAGTATAAAAACTAAAGACAAGTGGGCTCTTTGCCCTGGAATTGGATTTGAAATATAAAATTTAGGCCAAAGGTCAATGCTGGGACCTATGAGGTCATTCACCCCTGAAAGGGATATTGACAGTGGAGGTTTTCAAGGTGTAAAAGAAGGAAAACCTTGCAGTTACACTATGAAACAATTGTTAGGAGAGGGTGAAATGCAAGATGGAAAGAAAGATATTATGAACAGAGGTACATTAAAAAGAATGAAAGGGGTTACAGCTAGGGGTTGAAGGGACGCTGCAAACCTAAAGTAATGTCCACAGTGGACCATGTGAGGTGCACTGATAGCACTACCCCCATATGGGCTCTTTCCCCCACCCACAGCAACCACCTTGGTCCTTCCATTCACCATTCTCACACAGATATGGCAACAAAGCATGAGGCAGCCATGCTCACTAGTACTCTTTGTTCTCTGACAGGGAAACACAAACGTTGGTGTACTCCTCATTATCCACATGATGTCGAAGTTATCTAATGAGGAAAGTTAGTTTTATCATCATAGCCCCCTAAAAATTTAGTTCCTTAATTTTTCAGCAGTAAGGCATAATTGTTACATATGTTAGCTGGTGCATCCCTCAGGGTGGTGATTCTGGATTAGGCTACATTATATTTTCCATGGTTCCCAATACCCTTGACATAATTAAAAAAAAAAAAATAATTAGGTATTTTATTTAAAATCATTAGTCATTGTTTTTCCATTATGAAAGGCTAATTTTAGTTCATGGCGTAAGGGAAGCGATAGCCTTGACTTACAATCCCCATGTTCTTAATTTCATGGCTTCATTTCACACCAAGGGCCCTTTGTTTATTAATATTTTAAAATGTTACAAAAGTTTTGTATCATAACAATCCCCCACAGCTATCTTCAATATTGGGGGGTTTGTACACATTATCAATGAATGTACAGTGTATTCCAGTGGACCTACTTTCATTATGTATTACTCCAGTGGACAGTAATGTTACAACCTCCTTTCAGTAAATAATTTGTGGCTCCTGCGTAGTGGGTTGTAACAAATATTTTCCTATACTGGTTATTGTTGTTAAATGTATTTTCACTGATATTTTAGTTACCAGTGTAAAAATAGGAACCATAATCCTGCAATATTTGCAAGACTAAAGTTAGTAATAAACTGAAGTACAGTGCCACCTGATACTGAAGCTTATGGGCGTGATATTTTAATTTAGTTTTGTTAGGCTAGCTTTGATTATAAAATATGCTAGCCTACAAATATCAGAAATACTCTTGAAACTCAAAACTGTACAATACTTATAATTAATAATAATTTAAAATATGGTACTGTACTACCCAATAGTTCATTAATTTAGATATGCTAGGTTAGCTTTCAGTGTAAGATACCCCACCATACCAGCATGGTCATGCTCTTGTAAACTAAAAAAAAATTGCAACAAAAGTAGTTGGTAATTATTTAAAATGTGAAGGTAATTATTTAAAATGTATCGCCCAATAGAAGTTATATTTTTGTTATTTTATATCTGATTTGCTAGGCTAGCTCTTAATAGAATGCCAGATTATTAAAAGGCTATCTTATAACTGAAATACCTTGTGGTTCATGCTTAACAGCCATTATTGAATTTTTTCTTAATTAGATGTCAAGGTCTTGCATTTGTAAGACCCATTTCTTGTAGTTTAGTTTTTTTAGGAAGGATAGATTTCTCTCCTGTACATGTTAACCCTTAAACGCCTACTGGACGTATCATACGTCGACTAAAATTGTCTGTTGGGTGCCAAGTGGACGTACCGTACGTCGACTACAAAAAATTTCAACCTTCGGTCAACTTTGACTCGATCGAAATGGTCGAAAAAAGCAATTGTAAGCTAAAATTCTTACATTCTAGTAATATTCAATCAGTGTACCTTCATTTTGCAACAAATTGGAAGTCTCTAGCACAATATTTCGATTTATGGTGAATTTTTGAAAAACTTTTTCTTACGCCCGCGTGGTAACTCTGCTGAAAATTTCAGAAATTCTTTCGTCATTTTGTCGTAATTTTTGCACTGTTCTATATTAGCCGTTACATAAAGTTTTATATATGAAAATGTGCGCAATTTCATGTAAAATACAGCAAAATACAACCCATGGTTGTAGCTGTTATCAGTTTGGAAATATTTTCATATAAACCAAGATAACTGCCAAAATTTCAACCTTCGGTCAACTTTGACTCGGCCGAAATGGTAAAAACGCAATTGTAAGCTAAAACTCTTACATTCTAGTAATATTCAATCATTTACCTTCATTTTGCAACCAATTGGAAGTCTCTAGCACAATATTTCGATTTATGGAGAATTTTTGAAAAAAACTTTTTCCTTACGTCCACGCCAGAAATTCTTTCGTCATTTTGTCGTAATGTTTGCACTGTTTTATATTAGTCGTTACATAAAGTTCTATATATGGAAATGTGCGTAATTTCATGTAGAATACAACAGAAAATAACTCATGGTTGTAGCTTTTATCAGTTTTGAAATAAATATTTTCATATAAACCACCATAACTGCGACTGCCAAAATTTCAACCTTTGGTCAACTTTAACTCGACCGAAATGGTAAAAAAACGCAATTATAAGCTAAATCTCTTACATTCTAGTAATATTCAATCATGTACCTTCATTTTGCAACAAACTGAAAGTCTCTGGCACAATATTCCGATTTATGGTGAATTTCTGAAAAAAAAAAACTTTTTCCTTACGCTCGCGCCGCGTAACTCGGCTGAACATCTCAGAAATTCTTTTGTCATGTTGTCGTAATGTTTGCATCGTTTTACATTAGTCATTACATAAACTTTTATATATGAAAATGTGCGCAATTTCATGTAGAATACAACAGAAAATAGCTCATGGTTGTAGCTTTTATCAGTTTTGAAATATTTTCACATAAATCATGATAACTGCCAAAATTTCAACCTTCGGTCAACTTTAACGCGACCGAAATGGTCAAAAAAGCAATTGTAAGCTAAAACTCTTACATTCTAGTAATATTCAATCGTTTACCTTCATTTTGCAATAAATTGGAAGTCTCTAGCACAATATTTCGATTTATGGTGAATTTTTAAAAAAACATTTTCCTTACGTCTGCACGGTAACTCGGCCGAACATCTCTGAAATTCTTTTGTCTCGTTGTCGTAATATTTGCACCGTTTTATATTAGTCGTTACATAAAGTTTTATATATGAAAATGTGCGCAATTTCATGTTCAATACAACAGAAAATAACTCATGGTTGTAGCTTTTATCGGTTTTGAAATATTTTCATATAAATCACGATAAATAGAAAAAATTCGACTTTCTGTCAACTTTAACTCGACCGAAATGGTCGAAAACTGCAATTGTAAGCTAAAACACTTACAGTATAGTAATATTCAATCAATTAGCTTCATTTTTCAACAAACGGGAAGTCTCTAGCACAATATTTCGATTTATGGTGAATTTTTGAAAAACATTTTTTACGTCCAGCGGCGTTACTTAATTCATGCATCATTTTGTGATATTTTCTCTGTGTTGCTTTGATCGTTTTACAATTTGTTATATAACAAAATTATCGCAATTTAGTGTACAATACAACTAAAAAAATGAACTCATTAGCTTTAACCGTTCTGCTTACAGCGATTTGTATACAATTATATAGTTTTTTTTTTTTTATTCCAATATTTATATATGATAATGATATTTTTTCATTTCTGATGGTTGCATACTAAACGTCAGGCAATTGACAAAAAAATGAGCCAAAAATGAACTCTTAATCTTAAAAACTAAGCGTGCTGTGATTTTTGAAAAAACTTTTTTCCGCTTTGGCGTTAACTCACCGAACGCCGCCGGCATATGGGAGACGTTTTTGTAAATAGAGGCTTGGCGTTTAAGGGTTAATATAGTATACTAAACTATTTGAAGCTTGTAATGGTACCTCCAGTTTAAACAAAATTTAAAGTGATGACACCAGCAATTATATTATCATTAAAAGAATGTCACCTACTGAGTTTGTATTTTACCTGATTGTTACAGCTATGTGCTTGTAACTGTCAGTCCATTTCATTATTGGTGTATGTTCTGCTCATGTGCAGCTCACATTCTACCATGTCTTATTGTTTCTTGTTGAACTGAATTGAACTGAATACAGAATTTAGGCTAAAGGCCTAAATTCTATATTCAATTCAATTCAATTCACTGGGACTTATGTCATTCATTGTTGAAATGGAAATTAACAGTAAAAGGTTTGAAAGGTGTAACAGGAGGAAAACCTTGCAGGTGCTCTATGCATCAGTCGTTAGGAGAGGGTGGAAAGTAAGATGGAAGAAAGAGAATATGAAAGGAGGTACAGTAAAAGGAATGAAAGAGGTTGCAGCTAGGGGCCAAAGGCACCCTGCCAAGAACTTTAAATAATGCCTACAGTGCATGAGGTGCACTGACGGTGCCACCCCACTACAGGGTATGGTTTCTTGTTTTTCATTATCACAGGCTACTCATAAGCTAAACCCAAAGGTTGCTTGCTTCACTGCAAATTGCATAATATGCTGTTTGCCAGTATGGACAGCACATATCACCTGTCAGCCAGTATGGACAGCAAATATCACCTGTCATAGATATAGCCCTTGCAGGGATAAGTTGAGATTAAGTAGCTATTGGGTATGTGCAAAATAAGCAATATTTTTCTGGAAGTGAACCATGAGGGAAAAGCTTGATTTAGACTAACCCTTTGGGTCCAAGGTTCCAGTAAGGAAAGCATGATCTAGAAGTTTGTTGGTAAGGTGTCCGAATATGCTGAGCAGTGGATAAACTGTTGATGGAACAGTGTTCTACCCTGGTCATCCTCTGAAGCTCATGTTCAATGAAAATTGAACTAGTAGAGGACACAGGTGAATGAATTTAGCACTATCATGTGAAAGCAGCTTTGGGGTCTATGGTAAACCACCAGTAGACCAGGGTGCAACACAACAGCAAACAACAGGCCATCCTGGCATCTATAAGCATTATAAGAGGAAGCCTGTTGCATGCAAACCCACTCTATGTGCACAGAACTGTGTTCACACCAAGCAAGAGGGGTAGTACTGACTCAACCACTCATGCTTCCGAAGAAGCCCTGGGGGAAGAGCCACCGCATTCACCACACACTGGGAAAATGTTAAACAGGTTGAGTATTCCTCTCGTCTAAAAGACATGCAAAGGCTCAGGGTGCTCATGTACATTACAGGGACAGGCCCTCCAACAGGCAAGGGGTTATTGCATGTGCTTTGCATGTACATGCGTGGTCCAGACATACTGAACACAGGATAATGTTAGCACCACCACATTTGGGCAACAAGCCATGCTTGCCACACTGTCTGGGAAGGCTTGGGGACAAGTGCATATGGTGGTAGGTCATGCACTGACCCCGGGTGGGCAGGTTACTGTTCAGATTTAACATGCAAACATATGGTCCACATGCAAGGTAACACTGGCTCTACCATTTGTGAACTTGGCAAAAATGGATGGAGAGCATTATACTCATAACCGAGATGTGTAGGTTTGCTGGCATATCACAAGCTAGTTAGTGGGGATCTTGTCACCCCAATCTATGGCGAATGTCATACCTGTAGATAGATGGACACTGCTGACACTCAAAACCTGTTGAGGCTTCTAGTGGAAGGCCTTCAAGGCTTGGTACATTCCTCATATCCAAGTAGTTTAGGTCAACTGGGGCAACCTGGTTGGTGAGACCTGTATAGCCAAGCCATACCTACAGTGAACATAACACCCACAGGTGGATGGATGCTGCTGCCCCCACTAAACCAAAGAAAGCTTTCTTTTGAAATCCTTTGGGACATTTTACTAGAGGTTTTCTAGAACTATACTTCCTATGAGAAGAAGATGAAGGAGAAGGCAAGGGGAGGGAGGAGGAGGAGGAAGGAAAGCATTTGTGCTGCCTCTTGCCCATTATCTGTGACTTACTCTCCTCTGAGGGTTGTTGCATTAGTTGATTCTGCTAGAGCATCCTCTGTGGGAAGGATGGCCACCACAGCATTGAGCTCCTAGTGGTTGCAGAAACAGCAAATGGTAGCAGTTGACACGTACTGATTCCCCACCTCACATGCACCCCTCCTCAGCTGAGAGAGATGTGTATCGTGGGGAAGGAGTGAGGAGGTGTTTGGCACAAGAGGAAAGTGTAGGCTAACTCTTCTACCCTGTCTCCTCTACTGAACCTCCCCATGACAGCAACCAAATTAATGTAACACTACAATAATACTGTCAATGGTGAAGATCCACTTAAAAGGAAAGCATGAACGTTTACTACAAATGCTAATATCCTTCACACCTGTTAATGAAAATTTTGTGTAAACAAAATACTCAAACCAAAAACACAACTTAGCAGTCAGCAGGAGCACAGCAGAAACCCTCACTTGACAGTGACCAAAGAAAAATTGCTTGGTAATGGCAAGTGAGAGGAGTCACCAAAACCACCAGTTGACACTCTTGTTACAAAGTTTAAACTACTGATTCCAGCTCACTCTGAGGAATATTCAAAAGTAAAAGATGATGGTTTGTATTAATGTAGGAACAAATTACTTTTGGTGAGGTCATCTTTGATATACACTACTGTATTACAATTTTGAATTAGTACCAATTTTATTATATTTAACAGGCTATAATGACAAATAACAGATATCCATGTAGGTGCGAATTTTAATGCTAATAGTGTATAGTTAATTTACTTTCTTATGAAAGCAACTTCTAAGCTACTAACTTCATGGAAGGCAGGTTGAAACTTTAAATTTATACTGCTGTATTTGAGGTATTCTATATATCCCACAGTTCTTGAAATTAATAATACTAGTAGGAACCCATACATAGTGTGTTCATTCCTCTAATATACCAACAAAAGAGTACCTGATCTTTTAATATAGTTCAAGTTCATAACTCATCTGTTGCAACTAGCTGAGTGAATTACACAGTGGAATAATTATGTATACAGTAGTTATGTAAAAAAGTAAAGCCTTTACAGTCACTCACTCACCTACATGATTGTGATGGGTACAGTCAATTACCTGGATGCTCTATGTAGTGGGTTACCAAGTATGTATATAGTATACTAGCATATTAACAGATGTTGATTATTTATTTAATCACTTTATTTGTCTGTGTACACGTTATTGAATGTGCTTAATACACTTAACCCTTAAACGCCTATTAGACGTATCATACGTCGACTAAAATTGTCTGTTGGGTGCCGAGTGGACGTACCGTACGTCGACTACAAAAAATTTCAACCTTCGGTCGACTTTGACTCAACCGAAATGGTCGAAAAACGCAATTGTAAGCTAAAACTCTTACATTCTAGTGATATTCAATCATGTACCTTCATTTTGCAACAAATTGGAAGTCTCTAGCACAATATTTCGATTTATGGTGAATTTTTGAAAAAACTTTTTTTCTTACGCACGAGCGGTAACTCAGCGAAAATTTCATAAATTCTTTCGTCATTTTTGTCGTAATTTTGCACTGTTCTATATTAGCCATTACATAAAGTTTTTATATGAAAATGTGTGCAATTTTATGTACAATACAGCAATATACAACCCATGGTTGTAGCTTTTATCAGTTTGGAAATATTTTCATATAAACCACGATAACTGCCAAAATTTCAACCTTCGGTCAACTTTGACTCGACCGAAATGGTAAAAAAACGCAATTTTAAGCTAAAACTCTTACAATCTAGTAATATTCAATCATTTACCTTCATTTTGCAACCAATTGGAAGTCTCTAGCACAATATTTCGATTTATGGTGAATTTTTGAAATAAACTTTTTCCTTCGTCGCCAGAAATTCTTTAAATCACGTTGTCGTAATGTTTGCACTGTTTTATATTAGTCGTTACATAAAGTTTTTATATATGAAAATGTGCGCAATTTCATGTAGAATACAACAGAAAATAACTCATGGTTGTAGCTTTTATCAGTTTTGAAATATTTTCATATAAATCACGATAACTGCCAAAATTTCAAGCTTTGGTCAACTTTAACTTCGACCGAAATGGTAAAAAAAATGCAATTATAAGCTAAAACTCTTACATTCTAGTAATATTCAATCATGTACCTTCATTTTGCAACAAACTGGAAGTCTCTAGCACAATATTTCGATTTATGGTGAATTTCTGAAAAAAAAATTTTTCCTTCGTCTCTGTAGCGGTAACTCAGCCGAACATCTCAGAAATTCTTTCGTCATGTTGTCGTAATGTTTGCATCGTTTTACATTAGTCGTTACATAAACTTTTATATATGAAAATGTGCGCAATTTCATGTAGAATACAACAGAAAATATCTCATGGTTGTAGCTTTTATCAGTTTTGAAATATTTTCACATAAATCACGATAACTGCCAAAATTTCAACCTTCGGTCAACTTTAACTCGACGAAATGGTAAAAAACGCAATTGTAAGCTAGAACTCTTACATTCTAGTAATATTCAATTGTTTAACTTCATTTTGCAATAAATTGGAAGTCTCTAGCACAATATTTTGATTTATGGTGAATTTTTTAAAAAAACATTTTCCTTACGTCTGCTTGCGGTAACTCGGCGAACATCTCAGAAATTCTTTCGTCTCGTTGCGTAATATTTGCACCGCTTTATATTAGTCATTACATAAAGTTTTATATATGAAAATGTGCGCAATTTCATGTACAATACAACAAAAAATAACTCATGGTTGTAGCTTTTATCAGTTTTGAAATATTTCCATATAAATCACGATAAATAGAAAAATTCGACTTTCGGTCAACTTTAACTCGACCGAAATGGTCGAAACTGCAATTGTAGCTAAAACACTTACAGTCTAGTAATATTCAATCAATTAGCTTCATTTTTCAACAAACGGGAAGTCTCTAGCACAATATTTCGATTTATGGTGAATTGTAAGCTAAAACACTTACAGTCTAGTAATATTCAATCAATTAGCTTCATTTTTCAACAAACGGGAAGTCTCTAGCACAATATTTCGATTTATGGTGAATTTTTGAAAAAAAATTTTTACGTCCGCGGCGTTAGCGAATTCACGCATCATTTTGTGTTAATATTTTTCTCTGTGTTGCTTTGATCGTTTTAAAATTTGTTATATACCAAAATCATCACAATTTAGTGTACAATACAACTAAAAAAATGAACTCATTAGCTTTAACCGTTTTGCTTACAGCGCGATTTGTATACAATTATATACAAGTTTTTTTTCGCTGACATATATTCCAATATTTATATATGATAATGATATTTTTTTTCATTTCTGATGGTTGCATACTAAACTTCAGGCAATGACAAAAAAATGAGCCAAAAATGAACTCTTAATCTTAAAAGTAAGCGTGCTGTGATTTTTTGAAAAAAACTTTTTCCGCTTAGCTAACTTTCGCTGAACGCCGCCGCATACTGGGAGACGTTTTTGTAAATAGGGCTTGGCGTTAAAGGTTAATTATGTTAGCAGTCTCTGTATATCTTTTTCTGCATTTTCAGACTGTCGGGAGTGATAGCATGATGTCTGCCACGGCTCGTACATACACCCTTTTATGGTATCAAAACAAGGCATTATGATGGATGAGGAGGGAACTGTAAATATTAACATTCACTATCCTCTTCAAGCAATTGTAATCCATCACTGTACACAGATATTATGTTTTCTTATCTTTTATAGTATTGTTTTCATTATGTACAGACACCACCGTACTTATGAACATTTAACTTACAAACATTCAAAGATACAAACAGGATCACAAATTAAAAGTGTGTTCAGAGCACTCCCCTTTGCCACCTGTAAGTTTAAATTTTGTTTTGCGCACCTATTCTGCACATACAGTACTGTATGTACTGTGTACTGTGTTTTAGGATGAAAAACTTACAGTACTGTATTGATTTTATATCATACTGGACTTGAATAGGGATGGAGTAGAGCAACCAACTTATAAAATGTCCCATTAGTACAAATGGTCATCAGGAATGTAGCTCATTTGTAAGTAGGGTGGTGTCTGTACAGAGCAGACACAATATAGTTAACCCTTAAACGCCTGTTGGACGTAGCAAACGTCGACTAAAATTGTCTGTTGAATGCCGAGTGGACGTAGCAAACGTCGACTACAAAAAATTTCAACCTTCGGTCAACTTTGACTCGACCGAAATGGTCGAAAAACGCAATTGTAAGCTAAAACTCTTACATTTTAGTAATAATCAATCATGTACCTTCATTTTGCAACAAAATGGAAGTCTCTAGCACAATATTTCGATTTATGGTGAATTTTTGAAAAAACTTTTTTTCTTACGCCGTGATAACTCGGCCGAAAATTTCAGAAATTCTTTCGTCATTTTGTCGTAATTTTTGCACTGTTCTATATTAGCCGTTACATAAAGTTTTATATATGAAAATGTGCGCAATTTCATGTACAATACAACAGAAAATAACTCATGGTTGTAGCTTTTATCAATTTTGAAATATTTTCATATAAATCACGATAACTGCCAAAATTTCAACCTTTGGTCAACTTTGACTCGACCGAAATGGTCAAAAAACGCAATTGTAAGCTAAAACTCTTACATTCTAGTAATATTCAATCATTTACCTTCATTTTGCAACCAATTGGAAGTCTCTAGCACAATATTTCGATTTATGGTGAATTTTTGAAAAAACTTTTTCCTTACGTCCGCGCCAGAAATTCTTTCGTCACGTTGTCGTAATGTTTGCACTGTTTTATATTAGTTGTTACATAAAGTTTTATATATGGAAATGTGCGCAATTTCATGTAGAATACAACAGAAAATAACTCATGGTTGTAGCTTTTATCAGTTTTGAAATATTTTCATATAAATCACGATAACTGCCAAAATTTCAAGCTTGGTCAACTTTAACTTTCGACCGAAATGGTAAAAAAACGCAATTATAAGCTAAAACTCTTATATTCTAGTAATATTCAATCATGTACCTTCATTTTGCAACAAACTGGAAGTCTCTAGCACAATATTTCGATTTATGGTGAATTTCTGAAAACAAAAAAAATTTTTTCCTTACGTCTGCGCTGTGGTAACTTTCGGCGAACATCTCAGAAATTCTTTTCGTCATGTTGTCGTAATGTTTGCATCGTTTTACATTAGTCGTTACATAAACTTTTATATGTGAAAATGTGTGCAATTTCATGTAGAATACAACAGAAATTAGCTCATGGTTGTAGCTTTTATCAGTTTTGAAATATTTTCACATAAATCACGATAACTGCCAAAATTTCAACCTTCAGTCAACTTTAACTCGACGAAATGGTAAAAAAACACAATTGTAGCTAAAACTCTTACATTCTAGTAATATTCAATCGTTTACCTTCATTTTGCAATAAATTGGAAGTCTCTAGCACAATATTTCGATTTATGGTGAATTTTTTAAAAAAACATTTTCCTTACGTCTGCGCAGTAACTCGGCCGAACATCTCAGAAATTCTTTTGTCTTGTTGTCGTAATATTTGCACCGTTTTATATTAGTCGTTACATAAAGTTTTATATATGAAAATGTGCGCAATTTCATTTACAATACAACAAAAAATAACTCATGGTTGTAGCTTTTATCAGTTTTGAAATATTTTCATATAAATCACGATAAATAGAAAAATTCGACTTTCGGTCAACTTTAACTCGACGAAATGGTCGAAAACTGCAATTGTAAGCTGAAACACTTACAGTCTAGTAATATTCAATCAATTAGCTTCATTTTTCAACAAACAGGAAGTCTCTAGCACAATATTTTGATTTAAGGTGAATTTTTGAAAAAAAAAAATTTTTTTACATCCGTGCGATTCTGCAATTCATGCATCATTTTGTGATAATATTTTCTGTGTTGCTTTGATCGTTTTAAAATTTGTTATATACCAAAATCATCGCAATTTAGTGTACAATACAACTAAAAAAATTAAGTCATTAGCTTTAACCGTTTTGCTTACAGCGATTTGTATACAATTATATACAAGTTTTTTTTTTTGGCTGTCATATATTCCAATATTTATATATGATAATGATATTTTTTTTCGTTTCTGATGGCTGCATACTAAACTTCAGGCAATGACAAAATAAATGAGGCAAAAATGAACTCTTAATCTTAAAAGCTAAGCGTGCTGTGATTTTTTGAATAAAACTTTTTTCGCTTCAGCGCTAACTCACCGAGCGCCGCCGGCATACGGGAGACGTTTTTGTAAATAGGGCCGGCGTTAAAGGGTTAATATCGTAAGGGAAGGTTGAGCAGTTGCAAACTTTAAATCTGATCTGAAGCTCAGGTTTATGTATGTCATACTTTATTTGTCTGCCTTTAATAACTAAGTTTGTGATACTTTTGTATCAACTGTGGAGCATCACTATATTGTGATTGAAAATAATGATTAAAAAGCCACAATAATATAATTGATAAATTGTATATTTTAAGACACAAAAATATACAAAAAGGGGATAAAAACGAAGGAGCTTTCGACCCGTTTGCATAGCGGTCCTCTTCAGCCAACTCAGTTGGCTGAAAGAGAGTTAAAACGTTCTAAAAGCTCCTCCTTTTTATCCCCTTTTTGTATATTTTTGTGTCTTAAAATATACAATTTATCAATTATATTATTGTGGCTTTTTAATCATCATACTTTTGTATGTTATTTAATACGTGTAATATTTCTAATTTCTTTCTGGTTCACCCAGATACTTTTGCTTGATGTGACCAACTTGATTTTATGTCTAGGATATACTATTAAACTTTATTCTTCTTACTTTACAATAGCATTTTCTCTCTTTCGTCTACTTGATGTCTTCTCTATAGAGTAAGAAAAAAAGAAAGTCATGATGAAATCTTCAAGTTGGGAGAAAATTTTGGTGAATGATGTCATTTGTACCTCAAAAGGGTAATAAAAAAAAGATGGAGAGCCAGTCAAACATAAACTTACTACAATATATGAAAATCTTCAGATCTTTATATGGCATTTGAGAGCCAGTCAAACATAAACTTACTACAATATATGAAAATCTTCAGATCTTTATAAGGCATTTGCCAGAGTACAGGTGTATATGAATGGGCATTACGAAGGCTGGGGATACCAGGAAGACTCACTAACCTAGTGATGTAGATCTAACATCTATAGTGAAGACTGGCTAGTGTATCAGAAGTATAAGATAAAATGTTGGTATCCATCAAGAATCAGCACTTAACCCTCTGCTGTTTATCACAGACTGGAAAAGCTACAAAGGAATGCAGGAAAGGGGATCCCTTGGAGGTGTTTTACCCAGATGACCTAAGACTAACAGCAGAATCTGAGGAAGAGGTAGTGGAAATGTTTAAAACTAGAAAGCTGAATGAGATGGGAGAGGAGAAGAAAGTGGCTATGTGGTGGTTGTGAGAAAAGGGGTGGGGGGAATACTGTACTGTGCACTGAAGGTAGCAGATGATGTCACAAGGGATACTCAAGATTGTAATATATACTTAAGATTATCAGTGCTTTAAATGCATTAAAAAGGTAAATAGGGAGGGGGTTGTGGACTCTATTGTGATGGCTGGGTTGATCTTAGAAGAGGTTGAGCATTTCTGCTGCTGGGGAACACACTGGACTATGAAGCAAGAGGTGAGAAACCACTAAGAAAGACAGTAACTTCAGCACTGATGAAATGGAGAGATAGGTGGACTACTTGTAAATAAAAATGTCCCATTAGTACAAACAGCAAACTTACAATGAATACACAAGTACCTACTACTCTACAACAAAAACTTTGGTCAACTGACAAGAAAAAATAGAAGAGACTTAAAAAGGATATGACTACTGAAGGTTAAGATTAATGGTCAGAGTATGGTGGGAAGATTGTATTATAAATTAAGCACTGATGGAGAGATGGGGTAACAAGAGGTTAGAACAAAGACTGAGGTCTTAACGACAGATGGCTTGGGCATGTAATAAGGAATAAGAAACAGTTGCTCAGAAATGTATATGTATATAGCATAAAGAAGACCTACAGAAAAGCCGGGAAACCATGGAAAAAGGGGACATATAAATGAATGAATGAATTATTAAACTGTCTAATTTACACTATACAGCCAAGCACAGGCACTGTAGTGGTTGGATAGTAATATACTCATAAATTAAATGATATAAAGTTCAGGTATTCAAAGTGAACTGGAAGAAAATCCTGCTAAGAAGTAAATAGTTAGAGACTGGACAGCATGATGGAAGAAAATAGGAACTGATGTGAAGAAAAAGGCTAAAGAGTAAGGGTAGCTTGAAGATGAAGGGTTGCTACAAACAACCTTTAGTAATGAGGAAAGATAAAGACCTAGACCTGATGGGACTTCATGCAGAAAGAGAACAGGGCAGAGAAGAATGGAGAGAACTAATTTCACATCTAACCCCTAGAGGGCAAAGCTGGTGTAAAAATGTTTGTGATGGTCATTAAATGGCAGATGAAGGTCCGTGCCAGAGGCAGAGAGACAGCAAACCCTATCTGTAATACCTAGAACTTTTGCTTAAAATGCTTACATTAAGCAAACCAACATAAAAATCAGCACACAATTAATGAAGTCTGCAACTCAAAGCATGATGCAAGTGGAATATGTTGATATATACAATGTAAGCAGAAATACAGAACTTCTGCTTATGTTGCTGCAAAAAGTATTACAGATACCAATTACGGAAAGACAGATGAAACATAACTAGCTTCATGGGAAATACAATTAAGTAAAAAATAACATAAGCATAACAAATGTAAGATTTACATTAAAGCACAGTAAATTACCCCCACAACCTAGCAGAGAAATGCTTTTTGTCATTAACCACCACATCTTGCTCAGTAGTTGGAGCACCAACAAAATCAGAAATATATGCAAAAGTTTAAAAATAAAGTTGTACAGAAATGAGAGGAATACATTAATTACAATTGGGAGAGCAGAAAAAAATATAACCTGGAGATACTTAATTAAGCCAGCATAGAATAAACCTAAAGTAATGGTGGTTATTGATACAATTTCTTGTGAAAAAAAAGGAAGGCCAGGGATTAAATAATTGAAAACAGCAAGCAAATTTATTGCAATAAATGTACATAAAGAACATTTATTCCAAAAGCTAAAGCAAAGCAGTAGAGCTTCTCATTGTAGTTTTTAAAAAAGACAGGCAAAACAATGAGGATAGTTACTACTTAAAGCGTTGAAGGTATGCAAGCGCAAAGAATCACTATGTAGTCTGCTTCTGTATACAGAAGAGAGAAAAAAAAAAAGCATATCTGGGGACCTTTGGACTGCGAATGAGGGCTCTGTATGACTGATGGGTTTGTCATGAAACAAATAGATAAAAAAAAAAAGACAAACTGACTTAGTATCATAAGACTTAATTCTAAATTAGTGTGTGCCAGGAAAAGTATAAGGTATAATTAACCATTCTTAGTACTACTGATAATACTGCCAAACTTGATGAATTTTTCATCACAATAGTGGTTTCTGCCACTAAAATAGCAGACACACCAAAATGTATACCAAGTTTGGGAGAACCTTGCATATTCTGAATAATTTACTGGAATTATTCTTGGCATATTATGCAAAAGCAAAGTACAGTAACATATACATAAAATACCCTAGTGAAATAAAATACAGTATGAGTACTATACATGTGTATGCAATCTCTCTAACCTCTTTGACCTCTTCTGAAATGACTATTCCTCTTTTTAGTTTAAAACTTCACCTGGCTCTAATTGCCTCGTATACGCAAAAGCTGTTCAAACTAGCCTTATGTGAGTCTCAAAATTAGTTATATATATTGTGTTGTCTGATTAACCCTTCGTTGTGGCACACCCTATGATGCCTAATAATGGCATAAGAGAAGTAGCGGTGCATATATGGTAATCATTATTTCGCACCAATATATTTGAATAAATTTTGTGGGAAAATGTTCAAATCACTTAAATGGGCCATAAATGACTATATGGCAACACTTACACCTCAGCTCAGGATATGATGGAAAATGGTCTGACTTGAAATTTCATGGGGGAATGTATTACATCTCCCCATCCCAGTACATCTCATATATATTTGCCCATAAATATACTCAGTGATTGTTGCTGGTTTTAATTCCTATCTTTTATGATCGTATGCCAGTTGTAATTGTATTTTTTGCCAAGTAAAAAAAAAAATATTAGAAAAGTATATAAAACTCACTAAAAGATACTACATCTCCCCATTCCAGTGCATCTTGTTAATATTTGTCCATAAACATACTCAGGGATTGTTGCTGATTTTAGTTCTTAATTTTTACAATATTATGTGAGTTGTAATTGTAATTTTGCAAAATAAAATAAAAATGAAAAAAATATTAGAAAGAACACATATAACTTGTTAAAATTAGCATATTTTTACAAGTCTCAGAAAAGAGGCCCTGCACAGGGTTGGAAATATTAACTTTCAACTTCCTGTGGAAGGAATTAAAAAAATTTTTTTTCTTCTTAAACTGTGCATATTTGCACATCTTCCTTTTCCCGTATTTTTTTCTTTTTAAACTGGTGACCTTAAAGTTTGCCTGGTCTCGGGTATGGTTAATAAAAAAACATGCTAACTTTAGAGAGTTATACGTATTCTAATTTTTTTTTTTTACCTTTTTAACCATTGATTTAATTTTTTGTAACACACTCAAATTTGGAAACAATATGACTGAAGCCCAGGCAGGATTGGCCTACAGAATATTAAAGTGCTGTGTTTAACACCTGCTGACTAGATATAATATTCCCTTTAAGATTTAACAATTATTTACTTAAGAGCCAAGGACTGAAGCAGTGTTAGCCAGATATGTTTGCAAAATCTCATTTGAGAAATTTGCTGCAAGTTTCCTCTCCTTGTAGTAAATAAGTCAGAGTATAAAAATGAGAACTGGCAATACAATAAGTGAAATAAAAGGGATTATGAATGCTGTAAATCAGAAGGATGCACATCATCGGGTCTTTTTATCTTTTTTGTACTGAAAATGTCTAAATAAAAATACTGAAAATTATCTAAATAAGAAAGCTAACTATAAAAGCATAATAACCAAATGC
This sequence comes from Macrobrachium rosenbergii, assembly GCF_040412425.1. Taxonomy (NCBI): domain Eukaryota; kingdom Metazoa; phylum Arthropoda; class Malacostraca; order Decapoda; family Palaemonidae; genus Macrobrachium; species Macrobrachium rosenbergii. The sequence goes on from NC_089748.1 coordinate 57,464,491, forward strand.
ATACTATAAAAGCAAAAACAATCAAATGAACTTTTAGAAGAAAATATGCAACAAAATAAAATAATCAACCCACCATAAGCAACGCAGGCTAAAGCATATTACCCCTGCAAGCGAGCTACATAAACTCAGACAATGTCTTACACCTTGTGAGGACTATCAGTTGAAGGGACGTGGCTCCCTCGTATCTGAGAAGCTGCTGTTGCCTGTGGAGCGAAGCCGTAAAGCACAGTCGATGATATAACTATTGTTGTTCCTATGATGAACTGTGTAGAAGGGGCAGCATCCCCAAAGACCAACCATGAAACTAACGTGCACATAACTATCGATAAAGATGTTGCAAAGCCTTTAAGAATGTTGTCAGCATATTTCATAGTTACTGAAACTATCAATCCACCAAATGCCTGAAAGCACAAATTCCCAATTAGGATTTGTATTAACCTTTACAAACTAAACATGATCAATTCATTTCCTTTCATACCAGAAATTCAAAACTAAAAATACCAACCTCATACAAAGTATATGTGACAACTATTTATCTATACTCATCAATATATAGCAACTACTTTAACCTTCAAACTAGGTAGAATACCTGTTCTAGTAGAAATAAAAACCAGTGCTACACAAAAGGCTACATAGGCAGAAGGCATTTAGAAAATATTTCAAATAGTTAAAATAAAAAATTGCTTAAAAATCCTGTAATTCATTTAAAATTATCATTGTTTTTCCATTTCTATATAAAGTCCAAAGAAACATGCAATCACATTACCTGTATTAAAACTACACCCCAAGTAGTTAGTGTGTAACCTTGGAAAAATCCACCTTCTTTAATAGAGCTCCAATCACTGCTAACAGCTATCACAGCAAAAACAATAGAAAAGAGTCCTGAAAAAAAAAAGATGATGATTTCAGTCAGAATATCTGAGGGATATAACCCTCATTCTGTAACTTCTATATCTTGAGAACTTGACTGAATGCATGGAGAAATGAAAGGATTCTGAGGGTTATTTAATTATTAATTTTCAAATAAGTCCAAAATAAGGTAAGGTACTAATTACAATAATAATCATCTCCAACATTCATGTCTTTCCTGTGCTTTATCTTTCACAAATCTCCACTCAAGCCTCCCTTCTCAAGGTTCTTAAAAAAGTTGGTCTGAGTCTTCCAATTCTCTTGGTGTCCACAGCATCCCAGCTGACATTATCACACCATTCTCTACTGCAAGATATTCACTGATTAACAGAAATTACTAATAACATTTTATTCAGATATACTGTATTAACTCAATCAAAGCTTGGAATATCATCACAATACCAATGCCAGACAGAGGGAGCAACGAGGCAGACATTCATTATGATAGCACTTTGACAGATAACGTGAGAACATATACCATACATATGCTCTCAGTTCACTACAGTACTAATAATGACAGCACTTATGGGCTGCCATTAATACACAAGTGAAAATCACAGAATTTATGTGTAAATGTCCTCAGTTCATTTGTCAATCGCATGTAAATGCCAGCTTCCATGAGAAATAGTACAAATGTCTGTCTGTTAAGTTCCTCTCTCTTGCAATTGTATTGCTGATAAATGACATATTCAACTTTGATAAAGTTTGTACTGTATCTTTGAATAAAATATATTATTAATACAATTGTATGTATCAGTAAATGGAGTGCACTGCATAGTTACACAGTGCTTCAACTGATGATATATGGTAACCAAAGCTCAAGGAACTTACACTGTGTTTCAGACATTGTAAGGATTTCAAACATTTTTTTACTATACTATATAATTAGTGGCACCTCAACTTACCATACAGTTGGGGGTCTGCCCCACCCTATAATTACAAAACCCAATAAGTAATGAAGATTGGCATATACCCTACATAATACAGTGCCCTGAAGCCAATCTGCATAGCTTAAAAAGAACAGCAATTCCATATCCTTACCAGTACTTTGTAATGAGAATTCAATTTAAAATATTAGTTTAATTAACATTCAATTTCAGAGATATATCTGCAAAATGAATTGCTTCTAAACATCAAACAGTATGGCACTGTACAGCTTAGCCAACAAAAGCTACAGCAAACAAGACAATAATGCTATAAATTTATAATACCCCATGATAAGACAGGATTTTAGTTCAGAAGACAATTACAATATTCAACTACTTTTGCTCCTTTTTTTTTATTCTAGGCAGCATCCTTTGCATAAAGCTACAAGAGATTTGCCTAATTTCAGCTTTTGAAACAAGAAGCTTCTGCACAATAGCAATAGTCATAGCTCTTTGCTACAAGGTTTCATGGACCTTTTTATAGATTCATGGGACCTTGTAGCAAAGAGGTATGGCCACTGCTATTTAGATGATTTATGTATCAGTGACATAAGAAAAACTGTTAATGCAAACATCACATTACACCATCTTCCTGCTATAGTATGGAGTCTTTAAAAATGTGATTTCTGCTTACCTAATTGGATATTTCTAATGACCAGAGATGGCTGAGTTCCCTTCTTGACTAATCTTTCAAAATAAACACCAGAGAACCCGCTTGAAATGCATGATACAAACACAGCAAAAATCCCCAGTAACCATGATACTTCTGTATTTGGATGTGCTTCATTTACATCAGGTGGGGGGGCATCTTCACTATCAGGAAGAGGATCTGAGTCTCCCAGTGGACCTTTTGCTTCAGATGCCTTAATACTGCTATTGTTGTCATTCCAAGTACTACTTTCAACCTGAACAATTGAAAATTAAGAAAAATCAAATTAACAGCATATTTCACAATACACAATTTACCAGAAACAAATTCAACAATCAATTATTAAAATACAATTTGTTTCACACAATCCTCTTTACCATATATTACCTTATTTCTGTAGATCCACAATTCAAATTCAACTTGTATCATTCAAAACCGAACAGGTCCCCCTCTGCATCTGCTCAGTCCTTTCAGTGTGATGGTCATAACATAACTGCTGCTGTTCTTACAAAGATTATCTTACCTTTTTGAAAGTGCCTTCATTTTCAGTCATACTTTCATCATAATCATGTTCAATTTACTGGTTGCTTACCTCAACTTAAGTTTTTCATGATTATGTAATGGGAGCAAGTGTTTATTATAATTAAAAATGTTTAGCCTTCATTTTGTTTTCATTCTATGATAATTTTGCACTCTCATTCTCACTTCATTCAGCCTTCTGTGGCTTTGTCTTCCCATGCCTAAGTTTATCTGCACATTCCTTATTAATATAGCTCTCCCATGGATTCTCCTAAATGCACTCTTCCTAACTGACCATGAGCTGCAAAAGTTTATAAAAGCCAGGGTGCTCTCGTCAAGCCCATCATCCTTTTATTGATATGAAGGTCGTTACCAAGGATGCTCTATTGCAAAAGAGGTCAAATGTAAGTTTTTCTGGAGGGAGGAATTCTCCCTCTTGAACTGGCCATAGTAAGTACTTAGTGGCTGGCCATAGTGAGTACTTAGTGGTACCTATGCTCTTGGCTGATGGAGCCGTATTGCCATGGGATACTTCAACTTCTTGTTGGATAGTCTTTTCCTTGGGTATGACATCCATCCCTTCATCTCACTCATACCTTCTGATGAACACCATTTTGAAAAGTGAGTTGTAACTTTTAAGGACCTCTGCAGCTTTTTCCCTCCTGCTGATCTCTGTGAGCTCAGCATTGTAAACCCCTTATATTCACTCCTATTTCCTGAATTCTGGGTCAAAGAACTGGATGAGAAACTTATGTATAAGGACACCAGAGCTGTCATCTTAAGCAAGAGAGAATGCTCCACAACTTAGTACTTGCCACAAAGTCCACAATTTGCAATTCTCTCTATCAGCTTAAGTTGTGCATCAGGCAACAGCTGCAGCTCTACAGCATACATCAAGGGTAACAGCCAACATGACAGCATAGGAGGTCCTTTCCCAAAGCACCATAAATGCCTAAGAGATCTTTCCAGGCAAATGGGTCATGCCTGATCTTTCATTCCAACCTATAAAGCAAGTTGACATGTAAGCATGGAAGATATTGAAGGTATTCTTCCCCCTGAATTACTGAATCCTCTGGTGGGGAACTGTCTCTGGAGACACTTCAGGACTTGGGGGGACATAGGCGTGAAACTTTGGCTTGTAAATGGCCTGTTAAATAGGTATCACATTGCTAGATTGCATTTATGGAATGAAGCCATCTGCTGTTGCCTCAACTGGTTCCTTAAAATTTGTATGCCTATGATAGTGAGAAGTTCCAGCCTTTGAAGTGGAGAAGAAGTCCATGTGAGATACAGGCAATTCAAGAAGTGAGTCCCATGTTACTGGGTTTCGACAGATGCCTCTTGTCATCCTAAATGGCTATAAGGACTTAGGGAGATCAATAATCTCTGTCAGTGGAATAAGTTTCACTGGTTGACCTCTTTACGTATGGAGATGGAGGATTTGGCAAGAAGATCATTACTGCAGGAATATTTAATATCATTGCTAGATTGAAAGGACAAACTTCCACACAGCCATCCACTCATCTTAGGGAAAGTTCTACAGCTTGTGTGGGGTGAAAGGATTTCAGTTTTGTGCACCGTACTTTGGTATGTCTACAGCTTCCCATTGTTCACTTTTACCTTGGCCTCAGTGGTGGCATGGGCCCACAGGGTCAGAATCCATCTCAGCCATCACCTCAATGACTTACTGATCATGGCATTATCGAGGTAGGATCTCCAATGTCTACTCTGTGTTGATAAACAGAGAGAATAGACTGCAGATCTTACCTCAACATTCGTCAGCCTGTGGGGCTGCAAGTGAACCTAAGAAACCAAACCTGACTCCATCCGCAGAAGCTACTCATCTATGGACGATAAGACACCCAAATGATCAGAAAAGGGTTGTTGAACTCAGGATAAAAACGTTTTGTCTATCAACTTTTTAGAACTAAATGTATTTTTTCTTGGCCTTCAAACATTCATGACAACCTTGGAAAGGTAAGCAGTTGGTGTCAAATCCACTAACAGTTGCTATCTCTTGTCTGAAAAACCAGGAGGGTACCCACTCAAGAGTCAGTGTTGGCTAGCTGTGATCTTTGTACTGATGGAAAACACACCAAGATAATGCTCAGGTTCATTCTAGGTGCCCAAAATATGGGTGATAATATGAGTCAGTGAAAACCAGGATGATCCTCATCATTCCTCTCTAGCCTCAGCAAAAGTGGTTCAATGTCCTTCTGGAGATGGTTATGTACAGCCTAGGGTTCCATACTTGGCTGGAGTCTGCATTTCCATGCATGAAGGTTATCCACCGTAGAATCAAAGAGAGACTTTTATTAAGATGCAGCAACTGCATTCGCCACACCATACAGGACCTCAACAACCATTCCTTACCATGGAAAATGGGCTAAGTTCATTAGCTGGTACGACAAAAGGAAATTTCCTGCCCTCAGTGCCTAGTCATTTGCTTAGTGATATTTTAATCTTTCTTCATTATTGCAAGGGGAGGTCTTTGCCAGCAGATAAGGAGCAATGAGTAACCATTTTGCCCAGTGATGATGTAAGGACCACTTAAGTTGTCAGGATCTCTCCATCCCCACACAACCTGACCCCCCAAAAACTGAGATGACTTCCCACCATATTACTCTTGCCCAAATTGTACTGGCAGCCTGCCTACTTATACAAATGTCTTGCCAACTTGCTTGCTAACACTGGCCACCACTGTGGTGTTGTTACTTATGACCACTACTTAAGCAACCTAATAACCTGTTCCGGAATGATGGTAAGGCTAGCAGTGCTGCCTTTGTCTCAAGGATATTGATGTGCAGATGAAGGTTGTCTGCAATCCACATTCCCAAAGTGATTATTCCTTCAGGTGTGTACCCCATTCCTCTTTCTGTCCAAAACAAAGACATCTCAGGAGGAGGGGGAGTTCAACAGATCGCCCCACCACAAGGACTAGTGCCCATAGCTTACAAAGAGGAGTCTGTAATGGGGGACTAATGTTGCTTCTGGCACCAATTACGTAACAAGGCATGGGAAGATTCAAGGTCCTGTGAATATTCATACTAGAGCACACACACACAGATACCATGTCAAATGAGGAGGAGGAGGATTATTTGTCCACCTTACTTCTTTCATGTGTCTTACTCCCCTCTAACAATGCAAGAGATTCATGTGTCTTACTCCCCTCTAACAATGCAAGAGAAATGGTCAAAGCAAGAAATGCTAAAGTCAATGGAGCATAACTTTCAGTTGATGCCGTGGCGGCATCTCCCACAAGTAGGATGACCACTGCAGGATCAACAAGGTTGGCCTCCTTAATGGGTGCGGCGACAACAGATGGAAATCTTGAAGACCTAATCAAGGCTAAGTCATTGTTGTCAACATCCCTGCAGCAGCCAGCAGTTGATGTAGTAGAGGCAGGCAATAGCAAGGCATGTCCACATGTCCGGGTCTCCCCCGGTGACAACCAAGCTCACACACCTGACATCTCACTAGAAGAGATAGTTTGTTGATCTCCAACCTTTGGGTGTTAACCTCCTTGGAAGAGCCCAGGGGTGTATACATGGGAAAATTAGAAAGAGACTGGGGCTGGAAAGATTCAAGTGTCAAAGGGGGTAGTATCCCCTCCCAACGACACCAGAGAATCTTTTTTTTATCCTACTTCCTCTTCCCAAACTTTTTCTACTGTGAAGGGGACCAAGCCAAAAACTCAGAGGGAAGATCAAGACTGCAGGTCCTACCCCTACAGATGGAACAATATCAGTGGGGATCCACAAACACAGAGGACATGAAGCAACCATGCACTTGCTCACATTCTTCACACCTTCACTGTTCACTCCTTTTAGGTACATCCATGATTCAATGCAGGAAAATCACCATACATAAAGAAACAATAATTTCTCATTTGGCAGGATCCAAAGAAAGAAAAGCTTTCCCCCACCACCCACCTACCACAAGTTACAAAGTTTCAACGACAAATCCTAGCTAGTGCTAAGGAATACTCTTAAGTAAAAAGCAATGGTTTGTATTTCTGTAGGAGCAAGAATATGTATATAGTTTTTTAAAATTAATGTCCAGCCATGTTTATGTTTCTCTACTATCCCTATGGTGTTAATATTCTGATGATCTATTGGCAGCATCTTCTTTCATTTATGTTTTGCACTATTATAATTACTAACACACCTTAACAAGCTTCCCTATTCAGCCCTGTGTCAAAGCTTCATATTACATACTATACTTATGTTGTCACAGAAATATTTTGTATATGCTAAGTTCTACTTAGCTGACACTAAATTTTCACTATCAACCTAAAGTTTTCCCTTTATATCATCAAATCACTCAAAAAATTACCTGAACCAATGATACTCCCAGCATGAGAAAGCACAGTGAAAGCCAGTGCAAGGGAGTGAGCCGCTTCCCGAGAATAACCCAAGAGAAGATAGCTGTCGTCAAGATTTTTAACTGATACGTCACCTGGAAAGGAAAATTTGAATGATGTACAGGCTGTATTTAGTTTAAGAACTCTTGTACAAACTTTTTACAGTACTATTCAATGACAAATGCATATACAGTAAACCCCCTGGATTCGCGTTCTCACAATTTGCCGACTCAGCAATTCGTGTAATTTTCTGTGGAACCAATCTATAAATTATTTGTGGGAAAAGTCACCCATTCATGGATTTTTTGTAGAGCAATATTCCGTATTTTCATATTATTTTTATGACTAAACACTGTACTGTACATAAATATACATTTTATGATAAAACAATGATTTACAGTACAGGCAGTCGCCAGTTACCGGTGGGGGTTCCACTCTGACGGTGTGACGTTAAGCGAAAATCGCTGATTACCGAAAATCAGCTACTTTCAGCAATTATCGGCGCCGATACATAGCCGATTTTCGTTGCTAGACAAGTGCCGAAAAACCGAATCGCCGATAACTGGGGATTGCCTGTACTAATTTTCAAATATTAATATTAAGTTTAATAAGATTAAAGAATAACATTACACAATAAAAAAATAATTCTCCCTCTCTCTCTCTTTTACTGAGATGAGAGAATTTTTATGCATATTTAATATGTATGTTTATGTTTTTATGATAAATAAATGATTTAATAACTTTCATATATTAATATTAATGTTAACACAGCAAAATATCAATTCATTAAAGAAAATATAGTGAATCAGTAAGATTTTAGTTCAATCCCTGATCTTTTTCTGTATCTGACTTAGGGGGAGGGATGAAGGTGTAATTGTCATCATACAACAAAGGGTTAGCACCTGGCCGAAGAGTCTCTCTCTCTCTCTCTCTCTACTAATCTAGATTGTGTTCTTTGTATTCCATATCTCTCTCTCTCTCTCTCTCTCTCTCTCACAGAGATAGATTTTTTATGCATATGTAACATATATGTTTATTTGTTTTGTATACTGTAGTTTTATAGATAAATGTGATGTTACTTTGTTATTAATTTTTTCATACTTTCCATGCTATAATTACAACATTTATGCATTTTTATAGTAAATTATGTAAGATTTTAAAATAAAACATATCGATTCCCGGTCTTTTCTGAAGCTTGGACTGGGGGGGGTGTAATCTAACTGTCAGTTATCTTAACATGTTGACATACTGAACATGAAGGGGAGGAAGTGTTGCCCACTCACGGTCAAATATGTTGACCACTTGGTGGTCAAAATACCGCTACGGAGGATACTAAAAAATCTCTCTCTCTCTCACGAGCTAAAGGATACTGAGAATGTGCGAGATGGATAGGCAGATAGATAGATAGATAGCAGAAATACGTACATATTTTTAAGGGTAAAATGTTTACGATGACTTTGAAATGATATTAATCATCTTTAGATTAAGCCCTATTTACAAAAAGTGCTGTACTGTAATGCGGCATTCAGTGAGTTAGCGGGTCTGAGGAAAAAGTTTTTTCAAAAATCACAGCACGCTTTTTTTTAAGATTAAGAGTTCATTTTTGCTCATTTTTTTCATTGCCTGAAGTTTAGTACGCAACCATCAGAAATGAAAAAATATCATTATCATATATAAATATTGGAATATATGACATGAAAAAAACTCAATAAAAATGCAGTTTACAAATCAATGTAAGCAAAGCGGTTAAAGCTAATGAGTTAATTTTTTTAGATTTTTGTACGATTTTCAACGATTTTAAATTGCGATGATTTTGGTATATAACAAATTTTAAAACGATCAAAGCAACATTGAGAAAATATTATCACAAAATGATGTATTTAAACTTTCAAGATAGAGGGATTAAAAATTTTTTTAAAAATTCACCATAAATCGAAATATTGTGCAAAGACTTCCCGTTTGTTGAAAAATGAAGCTAATTGATTGAATATTACTAGACTGTAAGTGTTTTAGAATGAACATTGCATTAAATTTTTATGTATTTTCGGTCGAGTTAAAGTTGACCAAAAGTGAATTTTTAAAATTTATCGTGATTTATATGGAAATATTTCAAAACTGATAAAAGCTACAACCTGGGTTATTTTTGTTGTATTGTACATGAAATTGCAAATCATTTTCAATATAAAACTTTATACATAACGACTAATATAAAACAGGCTAAATATATATCGCACAACTAGACGAAAGAATTTGGAGAATTTAAGAAAAAACACATCAATGGAAAGACGAAGATGTGCAAATGCACATGGTGTAAGGAAAATGTTTTTTAAAAATTCACCATAAATCGAAATATTGTGCTAGAGACTTCCAATTTATTGCAAAATGAAGTTAAACGATTGAATATTACTAGAATGTAAGAGTTTTAGCTATTTACATTTTATTTTTTACCATTTCAGTCGAGTTAAAGTTGATAACAGGTTGAAATACAATCAGTTATCTGATTTATTTGAAAATATTTCAAAACTGATAAAAGTAACTTTTTTACAGGTATGAGCTATTTTCTGTTGTATTCTTTGCAAAATGAAATTTGCGCACATTTTCATATATAAAAGTTTATGTAACGACTAATGTAAAACGATGCAAAAACATTACGACAACATGATGAAAGAATTTCAGAGATGTTGAGCCAGTTCGATGTCTCGCCAGAGCTGAAGGAAAGTTTTTTTTTTCAGAAATTCACCATAAATCGAAAAATTTTGCTAGAGACTTCCAGTTTGTTGCAAAATGAAGGTACATGATTGAATATTACTAGAATGTAAGAGTTTTAGCTTATAATTGCGTTTTTTACCATTTAGGTCGAGTTAAAGTTGAGGATTCTTGAAATTTTCCATTATCGTGATTTATTGAAAATATTTCAAAACTGATAAAGCTGACCATGAGTTATTTTCTGTTGTATTTTACATGAAATTGCACATTTCCATATATAAAACTTTATGTAATGACTAATATAAAACAGTCAAACATTAACAAGATGGTTAAAGAATTTCTGACAGGTGAGGACAAGGTACCAAAAAAGTTTTTTCAAAAATTCACCATAAATTGAAATATTGACAAGACTTCCAATTGGTTGCAAAATGAAGGTAAATGATTGAATATTACTAGAATGTAAGAGTTTTAGCCCCACAAGTATACAATTGTGCCTTTTCGACCATTTCGGTCGAGTGGAAATGCACTGACCGAAGGTTGAAATCTTTGGAACATTATCGTGGTTTATATGAAAATATTGACAAACTGATAAAAGCTACAACCATGGGTTGTATTTTGCTGTATTTGTACAGCATGAAATTGATGTACATTTTCATATATAAAACTTTATGTAGCCAAGGCTAATATAGAGCAGTGCAAAAATTACGACAAAATGACGAAAGAATTTATGAAATTTTCGCCGAGCCTTACAAGATGTACATGTGAAGGCAAAAAGTTTTTTCAAAATTCACCATAAATCGAAATATTGTGCTAGAGACTTCAATTTGTTGCAAAATGAAGGTAAATGATTGAATATTACTAGAATGTAAGAGTTTTAGCTGTTACATTTGCGTTTTTCGACCATTAAGAGTCGAGTCAAAGTTGACCGAAGGTTGAAATTTTTTGTGAGTTGACGCACTGTATGTCCACAATTTCGGCACCCAACAGACAATTTTAGTCGATGTATGATATTATCAAAAGGCGTTATGAAGGTTAATATCATCTCAAAGATTAATACAGTACAGTGCTGTACTGCAATGGGATACAGGCAGTCCCCAGGTTACAACCGGTCTGGCTTACGACGTTCCGAGGTTACGACGCTTTTCCAATATATTCATCAGAAATTATTTCCCGGTTTACGACGCATGTTCCAGGGTTAGGACGCTTATGACGCCGATCCGACGGAAGAAATATGGCTACAAAACGGCAGAATAATAAAAATGTGAAGGTTTTTTGATGAAAAACTCAATAAAAATGCAGTTTACATCGTTTTCAATACAACCAAAGCATTAAAAGTAAGGTTTTCTTAGGATTTTTGGCGATTTTCAACAATTTTTCAGCTTACGATGATTTTCGGCTTATGACACGGCGTAGGAACGGAACCCGTCGTAAACCGGGGACTGCCTGTATTTGATGTGGGATGCTAGTTTAAGGTATACATTTGGTATTTAAACTTTCAAGATAGAGGGGGGTGTTAACTATTCACGGATTTTAACCATTCATGGGAGGTTGTGGTACGCATCCCCTGCAAATATGGGGGTTTACTGAAATGACTATCATAGCAATATTGTACTGTATCATACACATTGTCACAAGAATACAGTAAGCTGAGAATGAACATTGCATTAAATTCTTTATGTATTTTTCACAACTCATAATAATGCTTCGTCTAGGAATCAGTGAATTAGAATAAAAATGTGGACTGTAATGTTACCATGAAATATTAATATAAGAATATGATAAAACTGTATCAATAAAAGGGAAATGTGAGATGAAATGCAAATCATCAAGCAATGTTCTCTAAACTTTTTACATAAGGAAGCTTAACCCTTAAGGGACAGGCTAAATATATATCAAGCACACCCCTAGACTGGGCAAACGTTAAGTTTGGCCAATTTAAGAAAAAACACATCAATGGAAAGACAAAGATGTGCAAATGCACATGGTGTAACGAAAAAAATTCTAAAAATTTTTCCCTACCTTCCACGGGAAGTTGAAAGTGACTATTTACAACCCTGTGTGGGGCCTCTCTTACAAGACACTCGTAAAAATAAATTAATTTTACCAAGTTACGTATGTTTTTTCTATTAGTTTATTTTATTTTGTAATATTATACTTACAAATCAAAAATATCATAACAGATAAGAAATAAAATCAGTAACAAATTCTGAGTATATTTGTTGTAAAATATTCACGATATTTACCGAGATGGGGAGATGCAGTAACTTTTTGTGAGGCATGCATGTTTTTTTAATATTTCTTTATACATTTCTTTGCAAAATTACAATTATAGCTGACATACTATCATAAAAGATAAGAACTAAAACCAACAGCAATCCTTGGGTATATTTATGAGCAAATAAATAAAAAGACGTCCTGAAGCAGCAGAGAGGCAGTACATTCTGCTCAGAAATCTCGATGAGTACAGATCGATGTCTCTCCCGAGCTGAGTTAAATAAGTAATTTATGGCCCACTGAAGCGCTATGAACATTTTTCCTGCTAAATTCATCCAAACCGAATGGTGTGTAATAATAATACTCATATGAGGATTCCCATCAATCACCCAAAACCTTATATACTAATGAGGATTCCCATCCATTAAGGGTTAAATTTAAGATAGTTGTCAGTTTGTATTTTTCCTAGTATATATAAAAACCTGAAGACTTAACCTGATCAAACCCAAACCAGCCAACACGAAAAAAGAAGCAGGAGCTGGCTTAGTGGCACAAAAGGCCTCCCCAAAAAAAAAAAAAAAAAAACTGATTTTGACAAAATTGGGAGGTCTGAAGCTCTTGCTTGTGGGTATGAAGAAGTACAGTAACATACTCAAGCATGCATCTATAATCGTTACTTCTGGTGAAAGGGCATTCTCAGTCTGCCAGAATCTCCTGCACCTCCGGATAAAAATCCTGTTCCGCAATGTCCAAAAGGTCTAAGACCAATGAAGGAGGAGGAACTGAATGAAGCCCAGACAACGATGAAGAGGACAGCGGACCACCTAACCAGAATGTTGAACACCCACACCTAATTGGGTACCTGGAGCTGAAGTCATAGATGTCTTGAACCCAATTTGGGAACCTGAAGAAGAAGGATGAGGAAAAGAAAACTGGAGCCGATTCCCCATTACAGTCATACCTGACGAAACCACCACTGGAGGTTAGGTTCTGGAGCCCTCAGTGCAAGGTGAACTTTGATATAAGTTTGGCATGGTCTTTAAAAATGCTAATAAATGTTTATTTCCAGTTTAAGTACTAAATATGACCCTAATCATTCTCCCAAAGTATTAAGCTAACTTTTAAATAAACTAAAGTTAGTGTAATTTTATTTAAAATTTAGCTTATTACCCTAATTTAAAAAAGGAATACAGTAAATGGTTGACATAAAATTGAGTACTGCACAGTTTCATAATAGCGCATTTATAGTAGGTGACAGATGCACTATACTAATGTTACCCCTAATTCATGGGATGCCCCAACTTTTCTTTGTCACTTAAGAGTAAAAGCCGTTTTCTTTGCGTCACTAGGCAAAACGTCATGTGTCAGTCAATAAAAGTACAATTCCATAAAATATCGAAAAACATGTACATAATGTTCCAAGAAGGTAGTACAGTCCCTGTTGTAAAATTCAATCAATTTAAAATTATATACTGTACAGGTAATGATGTACAGAGAAATAATAAGTTGTAAAAGTATGTTTGAGCACTAACTACGAATGAGAGAGAGAAATACAAATTTTCCATTCTGATTTTACACCTAAAAACACGAAAACTTAAAAATTAAACACACTTTCTACAGGGGTGTCATCTTTGAAAAATGCAGTAACTATGGGTATCACATCTTGTAAAAGTCATCATCCCAACTGAAAGCGTGTTGTGATTACATGCACATACAGATTGCACCAGCACTTTTCTCCGAGGTGAACAGAGTAATTTGCAAAGAATGACACTTATACAACTCTTAGTTACATCTCTGATATTACATTAACGAATTCATTTTATCAAATGAGCGACTGAACAACCTCATCTCAAGGTCATGTAAAGTCCTTTGACAAAGACTTTGCAAATAGACATAATACTTGTATGATATTTATGTACAGAAATATAAATATAAATTTTCCATATCGATTTTACAGTTAAAAGCATGAAAACTTATAAATGTACTTCAAACATTAAACAAGCATTTTCATCTGGGGTATCATCTTTGAAAAGTGCAGTAACTTTTGCAAATGGGTATCACATCTTGTAAAAGTACACTAACTGAATGTGCTGAAATTGTCTTTGCATCATATTTATGCATGTACAAAATAAAAATAAAAATAATACATTTTCGATACAGATTTTACACATGAAAGCATGAAATGCATTTTTCATAGAGATTTTAAAATGAAAGCATGAAATGCATTTTTCATAGAGATTTTGCACATTAAAACATGAAATGCATTTTTCATACAGATTTTACTTCATAAAAGCATGAAATGCATTTTTCATACAGATTTTACACATAAAAGAATGAAATGCATTTTTCATACAGATTTTACACATAAAAGCATGAAAACTTGTCAATTACTTAAAAATTAAACACCCACTTCTGCAGGGTTTCTCGAGAATTTGCTGTGTCCACACCTAAAAAATGGGCTGAATGCCCATTAGTTATGCCCAGTGAAAAGTTCGAGTGTGTGTGAAGTCCAGAACTCAAATCCGTAAGATCAAGTATTACTGTATTACCAAGGGGAAGACGGGTGAGAGTAGCCAAACCCACATTGCTAAACCCTGGGGGAGGATGCGCAAATGAAATCTCTTGTGGAGGGACAGAAGATGAAGAAGAAAGAGAGAGAATGAAAGAGGTAGAAGCTACCCTCAGAGTTACCGCCGCAGAAAATGCAGGCGATGAAAGTGGCGGACTGCTCGAAGAAGGTACCGCAAGCCCTGCCAAAACCACGGAGCACAAACCCGAACTGGAAGCGACAAGTAAACCCTGTGAAATAACTGATACTACTGGAACAGCCACATGAAGCGGAAGCAAGGGGTTGCGCATACCCGAAGGGATGGAACTTGAAATGCCTGCGGCCAAATTCAGCCGAAACTGCATTTTCACCTGTCTGGAAGCTCCTCCTACTGGAGAAGACTGTACTGAGGAAGGACAGGCGGGAGACAGAGGAATAAGCAAACACATAAAAAAAAAAGTTACCTGAGAAGAGGAAAGCCAAAAGTCAAAGGAGGGAAAATGGAAGATGAGGAAGCCGCAGGAAAGACCAGAGCAGAAGAAGAGGCCGAAGAGGAGACTGAAAAGGGAGCAGCAGAGAATGTGGGAGCAGGAGATGAAGTGACAGATAACCCGACTGTATTGAGGAAGGAAAGGAGGGAGACAGAGGATAGCAGACACATAAAAAGGTTACCTGAGAAGAGGAAAATCCAAGAGTCGAAGAAGGAGGGAAAACGGAAGATGCGGAAGCTGCAGAAAAGACTGGAGCAGAAGAAGAAGAGACTGAAGAGGAGACTGAAAAAGGAGCAACAGAGAATGTGGGAGCAGGAGGTGAAGCAGCAGATAACCCAGAAGAAAACTTAGAACGAAGGGACAGAAGGTACACCGAATCCACCCTCCCTCAATAATCCTGAAATGTAACCGACATGAATTCTGGACACTCCTATGTCACATACCCTCTAACGTTAGAGAAACCATTAAAAAAAAATAATAACCTCTCACCATAGATCTGTACCCATTTGAAAGACCCAGCAAATCTGCCTTATATTCCGCCACGTCTGATTGCAGGTCCCTGCAAACTACTTTTAGAAGCCAAAAGGACACACCAGAATCCGTTTTACTAGATGGAGGAGTAGAAAAACACAGAGAAGGGGGAAACTACAGTAGAAGATTCCAAAACAGTTGGATGTGAATTAGGAGTTAGAGCAGAAGGATTCTGCACCACTGGAACTGAAAAAATTGACTTGAGACTTTGAGCCAGACCGAGAAGAAGCGATGAAGGCGAAACTTTTGCCGGAGCACCAAAAAAAAAACCACTCGAACCTGAAACCGGAACCCATCCAGGGAAATGACTCTGCACCTTTACTACCTTCTCCTCACTACCTAACCCAGACCTATGCTCCTTTATCACACCTAGATCTTGATCCTGACTAACATTATCAACAATAAATTTTATCAATACTACAAGGGGGTGGGGAGGATCCTTCACTGCCTGCTCCGAGCCAAGGGGGATGGAGAACCTACCCACTCGGAGGCTTTGTGGTTCTCCATTACCCTCAGCACCCGTTAGGGCTGGTTCTGGAACAGGCAGGGGAGCTGAAAGGGAAGAAGGATTAGACATCCTAGCACTACTACTATCCTTATCTGAGAAATGTTGAAAAAACTAGCTATTAAATTTTCCATACTACTTGCAATCCTATCCTCTCTCTGTTTGACTACCTCTGAACTCGCTAAATCCATCAAATGATCTGTACCAGAAGCCTGAGACACTTGAGGCAACGAAGAATCTGACTGACGTTTGCTGCCCTTACTAGCCAAAGACTTGTGATGACGAATGTAATCCTCCATCTCTTGTGCCTTCCAATTGGAACATTTATTGCAATGAGTCTGCACATCACACTTAACTTTCCTGCATACCTGACAGAATTATTGTATATCAAGGTACCCATCCATCTCTTGCAGGAAGAAGAAGAGATGAGCGCCAGCGTCCACAGTCGAGGGGCAGTCGAGATCGACGTCGAAGCTGATGGTGCGGTTAGTAGAAGGTGAAAAATTCCATGATGACCAATCGAGACCAGGAACCAGCTAGTCCAAATCCAAAAGACGTTCCACATCGAAGATATCCAGAAAATCCAGGAGAAAGACCGTTAAATACAATCCAGGTCTTCACCAGAATTCCAACACACAAAGAGAAGTCGGGCAATAGGATTAAAACCTCCCACTGCAGAAGGAAACAACCTTCCAGCAGCGCGAACAAAAAGCAATTGACGAAAATGGGGCGTGCCCACCTGTGTCAGCATTGCCAATCGTTTGTTATGGTAGCTCAAGTGACAAGATTTTACCTGCAGCGTTGGTAGCGCTGGCTGTTAAAATTCCACTAGTGAGTGGGTAGTTGAGAGTTGTTCGGGCTAGTGGGATTAAGGGCGAATTCAGGTGTTCAGGGAGTGTATTGCAATATTTTAATCTATTTAACAACTTATTAATATGTTAGAGCTAACAGGACCTACAGGCTGAACAATTATTAAAACCTGTCCCTCAGGGTAACTACAGTACTTCTGAGGCCTTCAATAAAAGGTAAATAAAATTTTATGTTTCAACTTTATCTTTTTATGTTTGGGCATCAAACTACTTTTTAATTTGAAAAAACTAAACTTCATTATCTTAGAAAACCATGTTAAACAGAGTAAAAATCTGAGTTATCTAATCTCTCTGCATCTTCATACATCAGATGCAAAAACCATCAAGAAGAAAACTTCATAAATATGAAGTAGGCTATACAAGTATTCCCATATAGAAATTTAAATATTGGCTAGATCCAACCTAAACAAAAAATAATTTCTTAATAAAAACAGCAATTTTGCTTAGGATGAAGCACTTATGGTAACAGTGTTATCCATGCATCTTAAATAATGTTTCTATAATTTTTGTTGCAATTCTTAATTCTTTTTATAAAAAAGATTCGACCTTACCAAGGGATTATAAAAGAAGATTCTTAGTATTGAAACTTACCAAATTTTACTAAATTACTTGGTTAAATTCTGCTTACATTTCAGCTAGAATTCCTTGGTACAAAAACCTTTTAATAATTCATTAACGGCTAAGTACCCTGGGTCAACCTGAATCTTAAAAAATTATGCAACCTTGATCATAAAAGACTTTTCAAGACAAAATCAATATCTGCTTTCAAAGTGTTTTCATAGAGGCATCAACACTGATTCTTACAAACCCATGATTTTACATTTACAATGCAAAATACAAAAGTAAGATATGAACCTGCAACTTCATGTAGTACTTAATGGGCCCATATGGCCCATTATTATGTAAAAATTCTGCCAAAAATTCACTGTAGCTTATTGTATTGGCAATATTACTATAAACCCCAACTATGCAGAACAAAACTAGCTAAAGTAATGCATCCTAGTGTATTTAGCACACTAAATACTTCACAAAATGTTCTACTTTTTAAGGGCTAAACATTTTCACCATCATCATTGCATCTGATGGTGTGACAAAAAGAAACTCTATGAAACTCTGACACCCATGTAATTCCTCCTTTAGCTTCCACAAATCTCCTGCCTCCCATCTCACAGTTCAAATACGTGAGGGTCTTCCAAATCTTTTGGGGCCGTCAGGATTTTGCAAAGGACATGTCTAAGAACATACCTTATGGCATCATCTCTATCGGTATCTTGCCATCTGACCCTGGAGATTCTCCTTAAAGCTTGACTCTCAAATTAATAAAATCTTTTACAGGTTCAATGTCATACCATGATTCATATTTGTATAGGAATACAGATGCCCTCTAAATCAAAAAGCATTCAAGGCCATGATGATGAGGATAATACAGGCCATGACGATGAGGATAATACAGATCATACTAAACTTATGTATAATCTTACTTTCATACGGAATTTCAATTTAGTATCTGATTTCCAAATATTACTCTGCCTGCCCAGTGTTTAATTTGCCTTATTTTAGCCTTTCATTAAATTTCAACTCAAGGCAACTTGTACCAGATATCATTGTTCTAAATATATGAAAGATTCAACCCCATTAAAGTTATCTTGATCTAGTGTTATTCATCCATCTGTCCCCATTACTTCAATTTTTTTGCTAATATTTATCTTGAGTTCCATCTCTCTATGCTGTATATATGACGTATCCTATTAAGCAAGTTTAGTGAATCCTGGGGTGTATTGTTGATTAAAGCAACTTCATCTGCGTATTCAAAGTCTGTCAAGTTTCTATTGTTGTGCCAATCTAAATCTTCCCTCTCATCTCGCCCAGTTTTTTCATGAAACCTTATAAGGAAAACAGCAAAGTCAAAATAACATTCCCTTGTAGCACTTCACTATGTGCTACAAATTCTCTTGATAAGGTCCCATTTTGCATTAACTTGGCATCTACTTTCTTTAGGGATAATTTCAACTAGCTTTGCACCTTTCCTGAGCACCTTTGCTATGGCTTCCAGTTCCCAATTATCAAGTTTAGTTTCCACAATCTATATTCTGCAAAACAGTCTAGTTAGTATATGAGGCATAATTTTCAGCTAAAATCATCTCAGCAGTGATTCTGTCATAGCCTGGTACTTTCCATCTCCCAAGTCCCTTCATTACTGATTCTACTTAAGAACTGTGAATTCATTCATAAGTACATCCCGGTCTTCTTCAGCTCCTATTATATCAATCAAATTATCCCCCTCCTATCTCTTATTTAAGACTTTAAAAACAAAAATATTATGCCCAACATTTTCCTTCCTCTTCTGATGTTATTACTGAACCACTCTTCCTCTTGACAGGTATTTTCTTATTTTCATTTTCAACCATGGATATTTCATCATCAATTACGTGGGCTTCCCTTAACACCAATTCTACTCCCTGAATTCATAGCTTTGTGAAAACCATGAGCCTGTTTGAATAAATATTCTCTCATCTCTTCTTCTTGATATTCATTTAACTTAACTATATAGACTTGAGTACTTGGCATGTTCTACCTTGCATTTTTCACCTTTCCATAAAATTTTGCTATTTTTACCACTTGCTTTTGTCTAGTCTCTATTGTGTCCCAGACCCCCATCCAATATGATTATTGAAGTTACCCCACATCCCAGTGCACTACTTCTCTTACAGCAGACTGATATATTCCTGATGTTAAACCAGTCCTCATTAATTGTTCACTCCTTCTCAGATGTGGTTTTAAGAACAGTGAATCTATTTTGCCATTCACCTGCAAAAGCCTGTCCATGTTCATTTTCAAACGCTTTTACTGAATTAAGCCTAGATACTATGTCAACTTTATTGTTGGGTTTTTAATTTAAGCTTTTACGTGGGAATGACAAGTTGATAATCACAACCATCATCTGTTCCTCTATTGCTCCTAAAATTCCACAGCAATCTTTTTCTCCCTTCATTGATGGCTATGTGATCAATTTTGCCCCTAAGACTGCCACCAGTATATGTCCAACTACCAGGATATCTGCAGCCCAAAAACTAATAAATTTTACACCATTTTAGTTTCCAGTCTTCCCCAGACCTTTCTTGACCATAACATCCTCCAAACCTTCATTGTTCCTGCCAACTATTGCATTCATATCACCAACATCTATAATACTGCATTCTAGTTAAAATGAACTTTGATGTCTTCGGAGAGCACAACTGTTGGTGCACAGGACTTTACTACTCATATTGCATCATTCTGATTTAGATTTTGTCAGCAATAATCTACTGTGCACTGTCCTCTGGTCAGTCAATGCCTTTTCTGCACTTGGTGTCAATATCATGCCTACTCTTTCTCTGTTAATGCCATTTGTTCTTGCTGAATATATACATTAACTCATACAATCCTTATTTTCCCATTACTCCCCACTGTGATTCACAAACAGCTAAGATATCCAATCCCTGTCTCTTGAATTCTTTACTACTTTTCCTGTAATATCAATTTAATTCAGTTTTCTTATGCAGGTATTACGATTTCCTATTTTCAATTTATCCTTAGCATTTTTAAACCGGCAGATTCTTAGCACCCACATATGCCCAGGATTGGGGGTCATTTCTAAATTGTCTGTCCAATATTGTGGTAAAATCCGTAGAGGGTTCACTGGCCTCACATGCTACATGATAAGCCATTTCCTTGTATAATACATATTTATAAGTCATTATATATGCAAGATGCAACAAGATTGTACAAATATAAAGAACTTACTTAAATGACTATTAAAATTGCAATATACGTTCACTAATTATCACCCACTGCATGTCTAAGATGAAGAGACAATAGTATAGAGAAACCAACACCAGAACACTTCAGCACTCTCCTTCACAGACCAGTGATTCGGGTAGGTGTATTGTAATGACAAATTACTATCAATTAATCAATCAGCAACATAGAAAGAAGTCCCTCTTGAAGGTACTGCCTACAATTAAGTTTGCACACAGCACGCCACTAATGGTACTAAAGTCTAAAAATTTGACTAAGTGGTCTTTTTCAAGCACTTTTTTGACAATTATTCCTTCTAAAATGACAAAGTTTTTAAGTAATTTGTATTTTTCCTAACATACAAACCTTTGGTCTTTACTCATGGAATTTACTTTCAGTGAAAGCTGGAACCAGCCATTTAACTTAAAACAAGGTGGTTATTGGTAGTTGGCAACCGATGGTAAGGGAGGAAACCCCGCCATCCAGTCTGTACACATTCATTTTATCTTTCGGCTGCAGTCTGAGGTAGACGTCTCTCTTCAGGTGCCTGCCAATCAACTTCATTCTTCATAATTCTTTTTGTTTTTGAGTATAATTGTTGTTTTGAGATATTCTGCTTATTTGGAAATACTGCAACCTTACAGCATGTTCTACTCTGTTTACATATTTGCTCTTTCTTGCTGCGCTACACAGATATGCTGGGTAGTTTTTTGTCAATAAGGCTAAACAGAGCAGAAGAGAAATGAAATTACCACAAACTAAAGCTCTAAAGCAAATGCACATCATGGAGTCAAAAGTCAAAAGCACGACACAATAAGCATATATAGTATCTAGCTTCAAAATATACTAGTAAAAAAGGGGAGCAACTCAAATTTTGTGTGGTTATACATATGCACTAGAAAAGCAGTTTTGAATTCTCATAAAGAAAATTATATTTTTATGATAAAATTAAGTTTTATATATATTTACCCAGTAATTACTTAGCTAAGTTTCTACTCGAACGGCAGTTAGAACTCTGAATTCTGCGGTAGTGATTCTTTTTTGTGTAGGTGACTGCCCTGCCCATTTTCGGAGTACGAAAGAGGAACAACATAGCCAACATGACAATTTGTTTATGCAAAAAAGTCCATGTGTGGGAAGGAGGGTGGGCTCCATCCGTAATTACTCGGTAAGTATATATAAAACTTTATTTTATTACTAAAATGTCATTCTTATATATGTAACTTACCCAGTAATTACATAGCTGATTCCACATTGAAAGGTGATGGGGAATCATGGACAAAAGCTTACGTTATAATTGAAGAGATTTGTTGTTCCTTACCTGGTGAGAGAGCTGCTGCAGGCAGATACTGCCTCTGGTGACGCTCATCTCAACCTGTAGTGACGTGGTGGCATGGCCAGATGCGCCTCTACTTAAGTGGGATACTTTGCAGTGAAGGAGTACTCTGAAGGCTGATGAAGTATAAGATTAAGCTTTGTGACGAAGTTGTACACCAAAGGCTGACAAAGCATACATAATTGTCCCTGTCCTGAGCACAGTACCACAAAAATAACATACCAGAACAACAAAGTCGCCTACACCATAATTAAACAATGATTAAACGATAAAAAATAAGACCACTACCCAACACTAAAAACTGGTGGACACTCAAGGTACATTGTACCCTCCCAGGCTCCCCAAGAACTCAACACCATTTTCAAGGCGAAGGGAAAAGGAAAGGAAGGGACACTTCCTCACCCATCACTACGCCAGCTACAGACACAAGTCCCAGGATACTGCATTTATCATAAACTGTCTTGATGTCCCGCAAATAGTGCATCGCGAACACCGATTTGCATTTACAATGAGTTACCTCCAGGATCGCAGAGAGAAAGATTGTGTTTGAATGCTACCAAAGTAGCAACTGCTCTTACCTCGTATGCTTTAGCTTTCAATGGTGATAAGTCAGTTTCTGCTAATTGAGAGTGTGCCTCAACGATGAGATCCCTCAAGAAAAACGAAATGGCGTTATTCGGCAGGGGTCTAGAGGGGGTTTTTACCGAACATTCGGTAGGGGTCTAGAGGGGTTTTTTACCGAACACCAGAGATTGCTAAACTAGCCTCTAATCTTCTCCGTCCGATGCAAATAATATATGAGGGCACGTACTGGGCACAGCTCTCTCTCTTCCTCTTCCGTGCCTAGAATATCTGATAAGCTTGAAATCGAAAAGGAACAGAGCCAGGTGACGGGTTTTCATTTTTCGCTAGAAATCCTAGCAAAAAGGAGCAGACTGCGTTCCCTTAAGAAAACCAATCCTTTTGTTCTACTGCTTGAAGTTCACTTACTCTCTTAGCTGTTGCTAAAGCAACCAGAGAGTTTTCCGAGTCAGATCCCTTAGAGAGGAAGAGTGCATAGGTTCAAAGCGAGGCTGGAAAGCCACTTAAGAACTACATCAAGGTTCCAAGAGAAGGACTCCTCTTTTTTGGACTTGGAGATATTGAAAGACTTAATTAGACTGGACAAGTCTTGGTTGTTTGAGATGTCTAGACCCCTATGCCAAAAAACGGAGCTGAGTATCGCTTTGTAACCCTTTATTGTCGAGACAGACAGCCCTTTAGAAGATTTCAAATAGAGAAGGAAGTCTGCTATCTGAGTGATAGATGCTTTCAAGGAAGAGACTTTGTTTCTTCTACACCAACTCCTAAAGCATGCCCACTTAGCTTGATAGACATTATTGGAGGATGCATCTACATTTGGTGGTAGCCTCTGATGCCGATTTAGAAAATCCTTTCGCTCTGACGAGTCTTTAGACAGTCGAAATCCTGTTAGGGCCAGAGAGGATAGGCCTTGATGAAACTTCCTGATGAGGGGTTGTCTGAGAAGACTTGGAATCTCGGGAAGGAGTCTCGGAAAGTCTATGAGGAGATCGATCAGGTCCGGGAACCACTCCTTCTGTGGCCAGTAGGGAACCACAAGAGTCATCCTTACATTGTGGTGTGCGCAAAACTTCCTTACTACTTCCCGAATCATCCCGAATGGAGGAAAAGCGTAAAGATCTAGGTTGGACCAGTCCAGGATCATTGCATCCGTTGCCCAAGCTAGAGGGTCCAAAAAAGGGGAACAGAACAGAGGAAGGTGGTAATTCCTGAAAGTTGCAAACAGGTCTATGTTTGGTTGACCGCATAATTTCCAAAGGCTGGCACAAACACTAAGATCTAGTGTCCACTCCATGGGCAGAATTTGCTTGTGACGGCTCAACTCGCCCGCCAGGACATTGCACTTACCCTGTATGAACCGGGTGACTAATTCAGTCTGGTTCCAATCCGCCCAGCATAGCAGGTCTCTCGCTACCTCGCACAGTGAAAATGAGTGGGTCCCCCTTGATGTTTGGTGTACTTTAGGGCCGTGGTATTGTCTGCATGTACTGCTACAGTCTTGTTGTGTACCTGCGTTGCAAAGTGTTGCAGACCTAGATGCACCGCCTTCAATTCTCTCACGCATCATGATATGAAGCCTTTTCTCCTCTTAAGACCACCTCCCTGAGACTTCCAGGTTCCCAAGGAGCGCTCCCCAACCTACGTCAGACGCGTTGGAAAAGAAGTCTAAGTCGGGGCTCACAGGAACGAGAAACTTCCCTTCCAAAAGTCTGTCTGCGGACCTCCACCACTGTAGATCCTTCTTTATTTCCAGGGTTATTGGAAAGATGTGACGGTCCTGATGCACCTTCCGATCCCAGCAAGCTCTTAAAAAGAACTGGAGAGGTCTAATGTGAAGTCTCCCCAGTCTTACGAATTGCTTCAGAGAAGCCATTGTCCCCAAGAGATTCATCCACTAAGTGGCGGAGCAAGAATGAAGCGAGAGGAAGAGGTCTACCTTCCTCAGACAGTCTTCTATTCTCCTGAGTGACAGAGAAGCCCGAAAACTCAGAGAGTCTATCAGAACTCCCAAATAAAGAATCATCTAAGTGGGAATCATTTGTGATTTCTCGAAGTTCATTATTAGTCCTAATTCCTGGGTTAAAAGAAGAGTCTTCTGTAAGTCCTCCATGCAGCATTTCTTCGTGGGTAAACGAATTAGCCAATCGTCCAGGTATAGCGAGATACTTACTCCCACTAAATGTAGCCAACCTGCCAAAGGAGCCAACACTCGAGTGAAAACTTGTGGGGTCATGAGAGACCGAAACAAAGTGCTCGAAATTGATAGATCTGGTCCTAAAAAATGAATTGTAGGTATTTCCTTGAGTCCGGGTGAATCGGAATATGGAAATAAGCGTCTCCCTGACGGATGGAAGCATGAACTGAGTGGATGGTTTCCACGTTGAATTTTGTTTTTTCTACGAAGACGTTCAAAGCACTTACATCAAGCACCAACCTCCAACCCCCTAAAGCCTTGGGCACTACAAAAAGGGGATTGTAAAATCCTTTCAAGTCTGCCTTTTTTTACAACTTCTATTGCTTCTTTGCTCAGAAGAGAGGACACTTCCTTCGATATGACCGAATACCTCTCTGATCCTATGGAGTAAGATGTCAATACGACGGGAGTGTTGGTCAATGGCAGATTCTCCTCGAAGGGGATAGAGTATCCCTCCTTTAAAACTTTCACCACCCACTGATCCGCTCCTCTTTTACTCCATCTCTCCCAGAAGAGACGAAGCCTGGCCCCTACCGGAGCATGAAGGACTAAATTCTCACTTGCAGGAGGATGATTTTGAAGAAGATTTCTTGATCGCTCAGGGAGCAAATCTGACTGATACTCGAGACCTGGAGCGTGATCTCTGATTTCCTCCAAGAAACTGCTTTGGTTGCTTGGGAGGAGTTGAAGGTTTAACTGAGGAGGCAGACCAGTCTCTCTGGCGCTTCGTCGATTGTGTTGATTTCTGGTGTAGACTCACTGCAGTCTCACTTACGGTGGGCTGAGGAAACAAATGCTGTTTATCCAGAGGGGGAAAAAGGAGAGCCAATTTCTGTGGGCCATAATGCCCTTCAATGTGAACAAGGCCCATAGTTTGTGCTTCTTAAGTACACCCACGGCATAAAGGGCAGCTAATTCCTGTAAGCCATCTCTAACAGCTTTATCTGCGCAGGAGAGAAAATTAAACAGGTCTGCGACTTCATCACACAAAAAAGGCCAGTTCTTGAAGCTTCTTGGCAACTGCTCCCAAACACCAGTCGAAAAAACTCAACACCTCGAAGGAGTTAAACAAACTCTTCAACAGATGGTCCATCTGTGCTGAAAAGAACGTCTTTGCCGAAGCAAGAGCCAATCTACACCCTAAGTCAATGAGCGCAAAAAAGTCCCCCTGGGAGGAGGCAGCCACTCCCAAGGAAGGAGCTTCTCCCGTTGTGTACGACAAGTACCACATACTGTGCGAGACAAGAGGGAGGAACACTAAAACATGGTTTCCCTTGATCCCTCTTCTCGGATAGCCAGTTCTCTACTTGGCGAAGAGCTTTCTTCAATGAAGAAGAGAGAACCATCTTAGAAAGTCCTGTTGAATCCACGGGCTAATTCCTCATCAAGAAAGAAGCTGGAGAGGAAGGAGAGGCTGGAGTGAAAAATTCCGGGAACTGCTGCAGAAGGAACTTGAGGAGTGTCGCATACGGCATAGAAAACGCATCCTGCTCCCCTTCTTCGTCTTCAGAAAAGATCAGAGACATAATCGAGTCTAATTCAGGAGCTGTCTGTGCTGCAGGTTTCTGTAAAAGATGAAGGATATTATCCAGTTTACGTTGCAAAAGCTCAAGAGCTGGGTCCAACGCAGGAGAAGGCTTATCCAAAACTGCAGGGCGCTTGGAGTCTTGAGGGGGCTCAAGCGCTAGGGGAAGATCTGAAGCTTCAGGGCGCTCCGACGAAAAAGAGCGTCCGCCACCTCAGGGCGCTTGGCTGCATCAGAGCGCTTGGCCACATCAGGGCACTTGGCCACACCAGGGTGCCTGGCTGCTACAAGGCGCTTGTCTGCCTCATGGCGCTCATCAAAGCATACCGCCGATACGGGATGTTCAGAGGGAACAGGGCGCTTTCATGAAATCTGGAGCTGTTCATCCAAAAGGTGAGAGCTAGAACCTTGCTCCTGGAGCTGAGGAGAGGAGAAATGCTCCAAACTGTCCCACTTGCTACACGAAGGCCGAGGGCTTAGGGAAGGCTCCCTCATTCTCTTGTAAGGGAAATGCAGGGACTGATCTTTACCCAAGAAACGTCTCTTAAGCGGGCAAGATTCATCGGGGAAGCGATGAAGATGGCTCTTACGAGGCGAGGACTCCTTGAACTTGACGAAAGCCAATGCACTTCTGAGACGCCTTTCCAGCGGCTGTCTCTAGTCGCAACCTGGGATGCAACTGGCTGGACTGAGGGGACAACTGCCCATGGGCAGACCCCACTGACTTCCCTTGGGCTACTAGTATGCCTCCTCCCAGGTAGCGGGGAATATGGCAGGGAATGACGTCCATGAGAATCAGTGGGACAAGGAGCAGCCTCCTCCACTG
The DNA here is from genome assembly GCF_040412425.1 of Macrobrachium rosenbergii. Lineage (NCBI taxonomy): Eukaryota > Metazoa > Arthropoda > Malacostraca > Decapoda > Palaemonidae > Macrobrachium > Macrobrachium rosenbergii. The sequence goes on from NC_089748.1 coordinate 57,491,961, forward strand.
ACACTTTACCTTTAGCACTGTTTTCAAACTTGTCCATCAGGACATACACTGATGCCCCTAACTATGCCACTGTACTCACAACAGATTTAAACATTGCTCAAACTTATACTCAAGGCTGGTGAAGAGATCGGGTTCAGAGGTGATGGAGTCAGGAGGAGTAGGTGGTTTAGGAGAATTAATTGATGGTGGGGTAGGGTTAACAGTTGGAGAATTAACAGATATGTCAGCCTTATCCGACCTAGGAGTCAAGCCTGACTAGCTAATTTCCCGCTGGCTTTAGCGGCTGCTTTCCTCTTCCTATCTCTTTCTAGCTTAGCTAAATGAGAATTTAAAGTCTTCCATTTTTGTTCTCCCCCAATCCCTGCATTCGTCACATGTCAAATTAATAGAGCAAACTTGTCCTCTACAACCGGAACACAAGGTGAGAGAATTGTAAGTTAACTTTGTCATCCGGGTATTGCAGCCTTTACTGCAATACTGTACAGGAAACTACAACTACTAGTGTCGGACATATCCTAACCAGTTGAAAAGGTCAAAATCGTTAAAGTCAATATGAAAAAATTCTGAAAAGGCTACAAAATACTTCACCAAGGAAGAAAATTACGAATCCAGAAATCTCTAAACTGCTGTAACAACACCAAGAGTTGACGCTACAAGCGGCAGAAACAAATTGTCGTGTTGGCGATGTTGTTCCTCTTTTGTACCCTGAAAGTGGGCGGGGCATAGTTACCTACACAAAAAAGAATTGCTACCGTGGAATTCTGAATTCTACCTGCCGTTCGAGTAGAAACTCTTAGCTACGTAATTATTGAGTAAGTTACATATATAAAAAAAGTTTTTATAAAAACAAGCAACCATAAAGTGCTTCTTGTGCTTTACCTGATAAGTAGCAGCATCAAGGTTGGACAGAGCTATAAATAGCAAGTTGTTCTGAACAACATACAAGCATGCTGGAATGGCTAACTTTAATGTCTCCCAAAAATTCAGCACAACATCTCGATAAAGACGATCAAAGGTCACCTTTGCCACTTTACCTGAAAAAAATAATTAAAATATTTCAATCATGTGAGGTCTAATTAACAAGAATGACATCTCTTAAGCAACATCGCTTATTTGTAAACAAATATTTATCAAATGCTTATCAAGTACAGTACTCTCTTGTTGTATTAAGGATAGTCATATCTCACAGGATACAAAAAAGCATTACAAAATTATTCTTACCCGTTTCTATATGTAGGAATCCAAGAGATAAAGTAAGTTTAAGAATTTCGGATAACAAAACAGCTGTGGTAATAATATACTGTTGATGGTTTTCAGCAGATGATGTGCGACTGTATCGTAAAAGCAACACCATTGTTGATGTCTGGACAGCCAGGACAACCAAGCTGAGGGTCTTGATGGAAAAAATCCGCTGTTGAAGCCATCTTTTACCCTCTGGGCCTCCATTATTCCAAGCTGTCTTCTTCTCCTGTCCTATCATTATAACATCCCTGGATAATACAAATACTGTAGGTTGACTTAAGCAAAAAATTGTAAAAGAAAAAAAAAGTCTGAAACTTATAAGTGAAAAATTTGCATATTTAGTTATGTATAGCTTTTCTTTAATGGGCAATTGTTTGAGGTAAGTAAATCTTAAATTATTGGGATAAGGCTATGATGAATTTTACCTACAACCATATTTTGCATACCTTTCTTTTTATTAACCCTTTCAGTTTTGAGAAAAAATTTGAAAATTTTAAAAGCTAACTCCTTCTACACTTATTGCAATACATGAATGAAATGAACATATATAGAACCATAACCTTATTTGAACTTTCAAGCAAATAGCAAAACACTTCATGAAAATCACTACATGGGAAAACCATATTCTCTTCCTTTTCACTTTAAATGTTATTCTTCAAAATCAGACAAACTAATCTACCAAAATGCTCTTACTGCCTCGTGAAGGGAAGAAGAGTTCCCATTATGTAAATGATGGTATTTATTTAATATATATTGTAATCCACTGTAATACACAATATTTTGTACAGACTAAATAAGCATCATATGCCCTAGTTTGTGGGAATGGGAGTATGAAATCACCTACAAAGACAAAACTGATGAATTTTCATGAAATATGATATTTTAATAATAAAATAAGGTTTGTTCATACTACCTGGCAGATATATATATAGCTGTATTTCTCCAAACCGACAGAATTTCAAAATTCGCTGGCACACAGTGTGGCCAGGTGGTTAGCACTCATTCCCACCGCTGGGAGGCGGGAATCGGGAACCATTCCCATTTTCTATTCAGATTTTCTAGTGCCACTGTCTCAAGAGGAGGCGGGTGGGCACTAGTAGATATATATCTGCAGGTAAGTATGAACAAACCTTATTTTATTATTAAAATATCATTTTGTTCATGACACTTACCTGCCAGAATATATAGCTGAATCCCAATCGTTGGAGTGGGAAGACAGAATAGGATTTAGGAAACAAATAAATGTAGGCGATTGACGCCTTGGTTCCTTACCTGTTAGCATAGCTGACTTCGAGGTTATCTGTCACCCAAGCCTGCTTTGCTTTTTTCTAGAGTCTCCAGCAAGGTAGGGACCTATAAAGCTGGAGAGATCTGGAAAACCTGTCCACGTGACCACAATAGGACTAGATCATCGACCATACAGAGAGGAGAAAGACAGCGACCAGCCACCTGACCGCCCTATCTAAGGTAATGAACCTAACATAGGCTAAAAATTGGGGCGTCCATCTCAGCCAGCCACCCAACAGCAAAAAATACAACAACAAGATTAAAAAAATACAACCTAACCCTAAAGGATAGGATGAGTACTGCCTCTTCTTGACTGTGTCTGCGGAGCGTGGTCCCAGCGAAGAGCAGTCTTCAAATGTAGATCTTCATCATATTGTGCAGGCGAACGCACAGATTACTTAGCCAGAAGGTAGCACCAGAATATCATTCAGAGACATATTCTTTGGAGAAGCCACGGTAGATAGCTCTAACTTCATGAGCCTTTACTTTCAGAAGTCTCATGTCACCTTCTAGGCAGGAGGAATGAGCCTCTCTAATAGTACTTCTTAAAAAGAATGCTAAGGCATTCTTAGACATGGGAAGATCAGGTCTCTTCACCGAACACCACAGACTGTCCGATGAGCCTCTAGTTTCCTTGGTCTTGGCTAAGTAGAACTTGAGAGCCCTGACAGGACACAGGACTCTTTCTGACTCTTGCCCAAGCATCTCCGTCAAACCTTTGATCTCAAAAGACTTGGGCCAAGGATTTGAAGGATTTTCATTCTTAGCTAAGAACAAAGGATTTAGGGAGCATACAGCATTAGGACCCCTAAAGCCAATATGTTTGCTAATGGCTTGCACTTCACTAATCCTCTTAGCTGTCGCCAGAGCCGTTAGGAAGACAGCTTTCCTAGTCACGTTCTTGAGGGAAGCCGAAGACAGAGGTTCAAAAGCACTTGACATAAGAAACTTCAGGACAACATCCAGATTCCAGAAAGCGTCTGAGTTGAGGAATTTGACAGTCTCGAAGGATCTCAGTAGTCGTGAAGATCCTTGTTGTCGCCTGAAGTTCAGGCCTCTGTGCCTAAAACTGCCCGATAACATACTCCTATAGCCCATAATAGTCAAAGGACTGCCAGTTTATTCATATGCCTAAGATAAAGGAAGTCAGCTATTTGTGGTACAGGAGTCGTGGTCGAGGAAACTCCTTTACTCCTGCCATCTCCTAAAACAGTCCACTTGTACTGGTAGACCGCGTCGAAGAAGGTCTCCTGGCATTAGCGATAGCCTTTGCCACAGCTCTGAAAAACCTCTTGCTCTAGCCAACCGTGATAGTCTAAAACGCCCAATGATCAGACTCAGAGCGAGAGAGGTTTTTGTGGAACCTTTCGAAATGCGGCTGCCTGAGAAGGTCCACCCTCAGTGGAAGCGTTCTTGGAAAGTCCACTAGGAAGGCCAAGGTCTCTGGGAACCAATCCGCTGCTGGCCAGAAGGGGGCTATTAAAGTCATCCTTGCTCCTTCTGACGTTACAAACTGTATCACTTCCTCCCAGGATCTTGAAGGGAGAGGGAAAGCGTAAGGTCGAGGCCTTTCCAGTCCCAGAGGAGGCGTCTATGGCTACTTGCTCTGGGTCTAAGGACAGGAGAGCAACCGGGAAGCCTTGCCGTCCTGGACGTAGCAAAGAGGTCCACTAGAGGACGTCCCCATATCCTCCACAACTCTAAACATACCTCCTTGTGAAGAGTCCACTCGGTCGGTAGCAGCTGATTTTGCCGACTGAGAAGGTCTGCTCGGATATTCTCCACTCCCGCAATGAACCTGCATTGAGAATAGTGACCCTTGAGCATAAGGTCAAAGCAGGATCTCCCTCACTAGGATGAACAGGAGCAGATCGAGTACCCCCTGTTTTTGAAGTGCGCTAGAGCTGGTATTCGAATTCTTGGACAATTCTGCCTGAAACAGGCTTGAAGAAATGAAGAGCCAGAAAGATAGCACCCAATTCATGAGATTTATGTGCAGGACACCTGTTCCCCTCTCAGGTGCCTGACACTTCCTCCCCCTCTAGTGTTGCTCCCCCATCCTTCCGGGCCATTAGGAAAACAACACTAGGTCAGGGCTCCTGAAACAAACCCCTTCTGCAAGCTTTAAAGGGTCGAACCACACCCTTCAGATGATCGCGATAAAGGAGATATCGTCAAAAGTCTCTTCAATTCTCCTTGTCCTCCAGTTCTCCGCCATGAAAACTGGAGTGGTCTGAATGGAACCTCCCAGGGAAACAAACTTCTCCAGCGAGGAAATGGTCCCCAACAAACTCATCCATTCCCTCACGAGCATGTTTCTTTCCCTAGAAAGGACGGCTTTAAAGCAAAGCAGTTGCCGTTCGGGATGGAGGAAAAGCTCGAAAAGCCACTGAATCCATCTTAATCCCCAGATAGGCGATGGACTGCGTCGAGGATCAGATGGGACTTTTCTTGGTTCACAAAGAAGTCAGGGACCGTCAAATTCAAGCGTCAAAGTCAGGTCCTCCAGACACTTCTCGAAGGCTGCGTATGAGCCAATCGTCAGGTAGAACGACATGAACGCCCCGCCAGGTGAAGCCACCTGCGCAGTTTTCATGATCACCGTGAGAGATCATGGGGCAGTGCACAAACCGAAGCAGAGAGCTCTGAGCTGGAAGACTCGTCCCCCAGCACAAATCTCAGGTACTTCCTTGACTGAGGATGTATGGGAACAACAATCACGCATCCTGTAAGTCCAGAGAGACCATCAGTCCCCTGGTCTTAAAGCCCCTAGAACCGACTGGGAAAGTTTCCATCTTGAATCTCCTTGAGCAAAGTGATTCAAAGGCGCTTACATCAAGACGGTCTCCACTCTCCCGACTGTTCGGGACTAAGAATAACCTGTTGTAGAACCAGAATCCAACTTCAGAACTTGTTTCCACGGCTCTCTTCTCTAACAACTGCTCCAGGAGGTCCTAAAAGAATCTGTTGCTTCTCTCGGTAGTAAGGCGGCGACAGATCCTAGGCGGCGATGCAAAGGGAGTGGTAACATGAAAGGGGATCTTGTAACCCTTCTCTAGAACACTTAGTGACCGTAAGTGGCCCTTCCCGTTCTCAGGCTCCACTTAAAATAAAGAAGCCTGGCTCTACAGGTGTCTGGAGGCGAAAAGTCACTTTTTTTCCCTAGGTTTAGAGGCGCTCCTCTGGTGAAACCTCTTCCTCATGAGAGGCGATCTAGAGGAAGAAGTTCCTCCCTTGAAAAGGGCTTCTTCTTCCTGGGCGGACAAAACTAGAGCAGAGAGAAGAAGAAGAGGAGCTGGAGGACGTCTCGAAAAATGAGCTAACAGATCTTCGTAGCCTTCTCCTTAAGACTTGCGGAGATGTCCCGAATCAAAGACTGGGGAGCAATTGGTTGGACAAAGGCGAACAATAACTCTGCCCTTTGCGAGAAGGAGACAGACTTAGCTGTGAAGTCGCAAAACAAGGCCCTCTTCTTTAGAGGCCCGTACCAAAGAAGTGAGGCAGCCAGTTCTTCAAGATCCATCCCTGACTGCCTTGTCCATACAGTTAGGGCGTAGAGAGCTCCCCCAGGGTAGTGAATCAGACTCCCGAGCTTAGATCTAAAGCTCCCAAGCACCAGTCCAAAAAATTAAACACCTCCATGGTGCGGAAGAGACCTTTGAGATGATGGTCTGTCTCTGACAAAGTCCAAGAAACCTTAGCAGTAGACAGATGTGACCTTCTGGAAGCGTCGACAAGACTGGTGAAATCCTTGAAGAGGAAGGAACTCTGGGCTGAGATCTTTCCGTCTCATACCACATACCAGCCTTGCGGAGCTTAGGCCGATACGAGAAAGAGGTCTTGCCATGGGACTCCGTTCCTCCATCCACCGTTGACTTTCTTGAAAGCCACTCTTGATATGCAGAAAGTCATCTTCAAAAACCAGCTCTCCTTGCTTTGGAAGAAGCTAACTGAAAGAGGCGGAGAGAGAATGAAAGGTTTAAACTTGTCTCGAACAAGTCTTTAAGCAATCCGGTCAAAACTTGATGTCGGAGTAGAGGAAGCGAGCGGGCTCGGCGTCAGCAGGATCAGAATCGCCAGAAACCTCTCCCGCCACAGCCGGAGAAACAGCGAGTCACCCAACACTTTAGGGAGCGAAGGCCTTGAGGTCGATACGAAAGATCTTCTTTTCCCAGGCGAGGAATGCTCCGTAGCGTCCTGAAGAGCAACCGAAGGGACGTCCTGAGGAGCGTCCTGGAGAGCGTCCTGAAGAGCGTCCACACTGGCGTCACGCCCAAAAACCAGAAGAGCGTCCTGTCGAGCGTCCTGCACAGAAGCGTCCTGAAGAGCGGCTACCGAAGCGTCCCGGGAAGCAGCTCGCGAAGCGTCACGTTGACGAGCGTCAAGACGAGGAACTTGAGAGCTAACAGGGCGACAAAGAAGGCGGCGACACGAAGCGAAGAGCAGCGGAGCAGGAGAAGGAGACTTCCGCTGATCTCTTGACAGGCAAAGTCAAGTCCTTGCGTGACGAGGAGCAGAAGTCCCCTCTCAGCAATAAGAAGACAACTGCCGCTGCATGTCAACAAAATCTTCTTAGATGGAGAAGAATCAAAGTCTGGGAGGAGGGCAATCCTGTGGGAGGCGATGGGCGAGGGCGCCTTCTTCTTCCTCACAGAACAAGAAAGGTTCCCTCCTTAGAACGACTGGAAGTGCTCAGAAACATCCTCATCAGGCCCAAATCCTAGTCCTCTTCTGCGGTGGAAAAGCTTCCAAAATAACCAGCAGCGAAGACTGACGAAGCGTCCTCTTGAACAGCTCCTCTTGAGGCGAGAGTCCTTCTGCAGAATTCCACCCCCTTAGAGGAGGGCGCCTCGGGCGAAAAGCAGTCGCGCTGAGAATGTGCGCGAGCCGCGATCTCTGGCAACCTGGGAGGCGACAACAGGGCGTGGCGAAGGGCGTCAGATCATGGGAAGCCCCCGTAACCTTCTTGCGGCTTTCGACATGCCTTCTCCCTGAGTCCTGGGAGTCTGACAGCGGTCCAGGCCTAGAAGCATTATGGGGCCGATCTGACGCCCCCTCCACAACACTGGGGGGAGCACTACACTTCACAGCACTTTGAAGAGATGTCACTTTGTTTTGGTACTTGCGGATGGGTCGTGATCTCCGCCAGGGCAAAACCCTCCCGCCAGACACAACATCAGGGCCCGAAGGCAAAACCACAGGGACAGGTGCAACATCAACTACATTAGGATTATCAGGAGAGGAAATAACCTGACTCTTGCACACACTCCTGGAGGAAGACCTCCTGACCCTGTCACGCTCCAACTTGCGAACATACGAATCATAAGACTTCCAGCTCGCATCCGATGAGGTTCACACACTCCTTACATCGATCATCTATAAGACAAACATGCCCCTACACCTCAAGCAAACCCGGTGAGGAGTCTACGAGCTTCGGTAGCCTCACCTTACAATCACTCATGCAACATACGAAACTAGCAGAACTAAGACCAGACATATTTAAAGAAAAGTCATAAGCAAAATCAACAACAGTCCAGAAAAAAGCGTGTGCCAATCCACAGTCCAAGATCCAAAACCAAAAGTCAAGAGAATACTTAAGTGGGAATAAGCAAGTTAACGAAATCCAGAGGCGGAGTACTGTAACAGATGTTAACAGTACGTGACAGAAAGAAAATCTGAATAGAAAATGGGAATGGTTCGATTCCCGCCTCAGCAGCGGGAATGATGCTAACCACCTGGCCACGCTGCGTGTGCAGTTTGAGATTCTGTCGGATTTCGGAGAAATAAGCTATATCTGGCGGGTAAGTGTCATGAACCAAAACCAATATTCAGAGGGTTAAATGCCAAGTCTTTCTTTTTCTTTAAATCTTCAGCTGAAAACCTTTATGAACATACTCAAAAGACTGTAAACCAAAGGTGGCTCAAAAGGAAAATCAGACTGCCAAGAGAAACAAGTTATAGGAAATTATGATAAATAAATAAACAGGAGGACAGAAAAGAAAATTAATACACTTGAAATTCATGTGATTTCAAACATGAGCAGGAAGGAATTTGCTACTTACTTAAATATACGATCAAAATATTCCACAATTACACTAGGTCTATTCAAGAATATTAATTTTAGCCAAGATAAAGCCTCTGGCAAATAATATCAAACCTAATGCTAGAAAATGACACACTGTTTGCTGCAGCGGCTTGCCTATTGTTGTAAGCAAAAACAGCTGGGTCAGGTAAAGAAGAGAGTAAAGGATGTTTGTCATTATAGTGAATTTTATGCAATAAACATGATGAACTCACTTTACAACTGTACCACAAGTCAACAATACAAGTTACAAATAAAAAGCTGACTGATGGCATAACTTTATCCAAGAGTTTCATATGAGAGTCTGGACTGGAAGATCAAACTAAAGAACAGTATGAAGAAAAGAGTTTAAACACTTAGATATTACAGCTTCATCCTGGCACATTCTAGAACATTTCTGCAAGATAACTTTTTGAGAAACAAAAGAAGCAATATTATGTATATGCTTCTCAAAAAACAATTGTTTATCAATCTTAAGAGTCACTGGCATTTACAACCATACCATTTACTGTATATGTAAATGAGGATTCCAAGAAAAAAGTCTTCTGGACTGACTATCATACTTTGAGGTTTAGAAGGGTTAAGCTAAATGCAGCTAAACAAAAAGCATTACTCCTAATTTTTTCAAAATTTTATCGTTCTTTGACAGGAAGTCACCCTTAACCTTAACTCTCAACCTTGAAAATGACACAAGTCCACTGCCAACAATGAAAGAAAAATCAATATTGATTCTTAAATTATATTGTACACAATACAACTATTATGTCATGAAAATAGCCTAGTCTTCCGAACAACTTTTTTATTGTCAAGGAAGTGATCCTCATGGTTTACTTTCAGCACATTAAATGTTAGCTTTTATTGGTCAATTAAATGACTAAGACCAGAATAGATATCTTTTGCTCCTTTACAAAATGTGAGGCTTCAGTGCTCACTAAGGTTGCTTTTGAATACCTAGGCTCTGATACCATGAAACGAACGTTGTAACTTTCTTGTCAAACTCTTCATCCGATATTGTCTCAACCCCAAAACAAGTAGAATAAACTTGTTGCACAACCCATATTATAATCTAGAATGGGGACAGTCAAATTGTAATGGAATTTTTGCATGTTAGGCCACAATACAAAGAGGGAAGAGAGAAGGCACAAAACTTTGTTTGTATTGTAAAAAAAAAAAAAAAAAAAAAAAAAAAAAAAAAAAAAAAGTAATTCTAAAGAAAAGCTTTGCCCCTTGGGGGTGGAACACAAAAACACGAACAAAAGTCGGTAAATTTCTCAAACTGGGCTATCCCATCTGTACTGCATTATATAAACCCTTTTTTAAGTTGTTCAATAAAAAAATATTAATAATTGCTATCTGTGTGTAGAGCTCTTCTGTAGATTCTATGTTTATGTTTTATGTGATCTGTATCATACTAGCATAAATTATTAGACTGGAAGCTGCCAGGACTGAATTCTTTGAAGATAAGAATAGGCCTACCAGAGGGTGCAGTGGTTTTCTTATGTGGAGGACAGATATTAAGCTGCACCATAAACTCTGCTAGCTTAAGTTAAAGGTGTATTTATGAGGATGTGGATACACTGTTGTCCCCATTCATTACGAGGTAAAACTGAAGACTACTACTGCAGCCTGGTTCCAGCCAGTCACCAACTGGAATATATAATGCCTTTTATTTATGACTTTACGTCTTTTTTTTACGCTCATCTCCCAGATGCTGGTACTAAACACAGTACCCATTTTGCACATTAATTGGTAGTTTGAACCAGAGAGGTGCAGTAGTAGTCTTCAGTTTTACCCATTATGATACTTAGTAGTCTTCAGTTTTAAAACTGAAGACCATTATGATACTTAAAAGTTGTAGGTTAATGATTTTGAGACATGACTTATCGCAAATGAATACTTATCCTTCGGTAAAACTGAAGAAATTAACTTGTCTACTACCTGCAATCAGTAAACACAGTTCTTGCCAGTTACTGATGGAGAGGCAGTATTCAGACTTTTGATTATGTTTTTATTAAGGGTCGGGATAAGTATTCATTTGGCGATGGAAATAAACCTCAAAATCATGTAAATATCATTTGTTTTTATGAAAGCAATTTATAAGGAACATAGTCTTGTTCTTGCCACCCGAATACCCCCTTTTTGTTTTTGTTTTTCCTTAAGTGTGTATGTTTATGGGAACGACACAGGACTGGTTTTTTCCTTTCATCGCCACAGAACTGGTGCACAGCGCCCATTTTACACAAACTGGTAGTTATCAAAACCAGAAGGGGGGGGGGGTTAAGTAGTCCTCAGTTTTACCAGACTTAACATTAGTTCTTGGCCTAAGCCCTCCTTGCACTGCCCAAATAATGCCAGTGCTACAAGTAACGACCACAACACGTCTAAGTACACTTTGATCAGACCTAAAGCTAGCCTTTTTCTGAACTCCGGGACTCTACCGGGTATGCCAATAGGGAGCATTTTCTCTGTATCGGACGTTAACTACCCTATTGGTGTCCACTACTGTAACTGGGCTTTATTCCCACTACAGACAGGTTATTAGGGTTACCGTCATTCCATTTAGTCATAGTCTGCCCTTTCAGGATAGGGCGATAGGCATCTCTAAATGTCTGTAAACTACCGTAGGGTTTCCCCTCTCAGGCCACCTACCTTTCATTCAAGGTTAAGAGCTTTACTATTTTTCACACAAAAATCAACTCAATTATCCCACAAAATACTAAACATAAATAAGTACCTGGCAAGCTACACCATGCTTAAGATATCCAATTTCACAATAAATATCAAGTCATGAAGATCCGTGATCTGTCCCCTATGCTAGAAGTAAAGACTTGGAACAGGTTTGCTAATTCTTCTACGTAAAGAAACTAATGTTTGTGGCACCGATGCGAGGAACATTACTATAATGTTTCAATGTTTACTTCTGCACTAATTAAAATAAATCAAAAGAAAAATATCACTCAAGTCAGTAGAAAAGTTTAAAGATCATTATGTCTATTCGGAGAAATTCGTTCATCAGTAAACTCTTCGGATATTTAAAACATAATAATCAGCGAATTTTATGAGAAACCTTCCTGCCACTGGGTATAGCAACGGATTCTTATTCAGTTCCGTAGAAATTTCATGCTTGGCAGAATCAAAACAAAGCAAGAGAGCGCAATGTGGATTAAAATGATTCATAGAATGCTACTGTATAAGGAGAAAAGTGCAGTTTACGAATATCAAATGCGCCATAAAAATCGATGGTTAACTATATATTATAAAAGTAATGAACAGATAATAACCTACTAAGCACACACTGTCCACTTTTTTTCTTATTCTAACCAATAATACCAAAAAGTAGTCGATGTCGACTTCTTTGAGACATGAAAATTTTCCTGGTTGTCTGCCTACTGACAACACACACATATACTGTGTATATATATATATATATATATATATATATATATATATATATATATATATATATATATATATATATATATATATATATCTGATGTTTATAAATGTACATTTCATCTCCATATAGAAAATATACTGAATATTGATCAAGAAAATTACATTCTACACAGGACTGAAAGCCATGATATCTAATGTTTTATTGACGCACAACTATTTTGATTACCTTGACGGTAAATATAAAAATAATTATTTTACCATTTTACTGTTAATTATAATGTGAATGGGGGGTTTCAGTTTGAATTCCGACGTTCATTTGTCATCGGCTAAAAGACGCATAGAGTAGAGAAGTGAAGAAGCCTTACAATAGACACCATAAGTACAGTACTGTCTAAACTCTTTACGTTAAACACATTGAATCAGCCATTTTAGTAGCGAAGCCTGTTTATACCCATCTAGCTACACCGTCATAATAATTACGTCTGAAATAAAATTTATACAAGATAATGACTATAGAGAGTGAAAATTCTAATGCTGGAATACTTTAATAAATGAAAACAAAAATAAAAGTTAGAAAATAACCAAAAGTATCATTTCTCCAGCAGCACAGTAAACCTAAGCCTTAGGGGAAGACCTGGTAGTGCCTTTACAAATATCATGCCAATTAGCCTATTCGGGAGATATTCAAGCAAGTCAAACACCATACGGAAATTAAAAGGTAACAGAGTAAACGTACATCACAATGGCTTCATAAGGGTAAGAAGTGGGTTGATGCGTCAATATGTTACAAAATCATACTGAAATTTTGACATAGAAGACACACGAGTATATACCCGAATGAAGAAAGTGAAGTTTAGCCGGAAAGAAAACATAAAAGGACGTTATCATGGTCATTGCTACAATTAATTATTAACTCATAACTTGAAACAAAAAGAATTAGGATACAACGACGAAATGGTGAAAATATAATTCTTACCTCTGCACAGACTTACGCGTGGGCAAAGCACAGTTGTGAATGGGGCAAAGGCTCTATTTTTGGAAACTATTCTGGTAGAAAGGATAAAAAAAATAGGTAATGAAGTTTGATTAAAGTAAGCAACAAGGCATTCTGCGACAATGGAAATGGGTATACCGATGAAAAAATCGAAAATATTCAAAACAGATTAAAACTGATTAAGTCTGTAACAATTAATGTAAATGTAAGATTTCACCGCGTGTCTATGGAGATAGGTGGCCCCTAAGAACATGCTATGAAAGAATGATGTAATATATTTGCTTGTCAAAAGAAAGATAAATGACCTCATATTGACCATGATAATTCATTTGGAAAAACTGCAAAATGCATGGAGTGGGATAACAACGCAAAATCAACAACCGAAAAAATAATAAAAATAACAAATATGTCTCATACGATTGGGATAGATGGGGATGTGGAAATTACCTGAATAGTAAACCCTCAAGATATCTAGAGATACATGAATGATAAACGATGAAAATAAACTGAAAGCACAAAATATCTCAGCGTTACACATGAAATAGAGCAGATATGGAATGACGACCAACTTACCGCTCGGATAGTGGTTGTGGTTGGTTCAGATCAACATGGTTTGCATCAGCACAAACCCTTGCTCGAAGGTAAGGCCCGTTGTTGTGGTAAGGTGTTGAAGGGACAAGAGGTCTGATGCGTTCCTGCGGACTTTGCCCAGCCAACAGAGACTGGCATAAAGTGACTGTGTGCGTACTGAGATGTCTAGGATGCTAATCTTTTTGCTAGTACTGGGACTTTCAATAAAATGTCATACGGCCATTGAAAAACGAAAATTAATCGGTCACATGAAGCAATCACTGCCACTGAGTGCGTTAATCACCATGGATTTATACGAATACCATGCTGGGTCCACGGTCTTTTTTTTTTAGACAATAGCTGGGCCTATCAGGCTATATAGTGAAATTTGACCTTGGGCTTTAGAGGGGGAGAGATAAACCAGAACTTAAGCTCCGCATAGTCCGTTAGTGGTTTCTCAGTGGTAGGGTATGGTCGCAATGAGTCTGTTAACGGCAGAATATCTGCAAAACCATGCTGGGCGACTGCTCGCTCTGACAGGTCACCAGTGCAATTGAAAGATACACACAGGAGTCCGGATAGGTCATCATGGTAAGGGAAAGAGATATACAAATGTCTGAAGTGAGACTAACTTATTCCCTTGTTTTTTTTTCTTTTTATTAAGCTGACGTTGTCAGCACAGGCTCTTGTTCACTGAGCAGCCCGTAAGACCTTATTCCCAAAAACTGACCTGTTTTGATCAGGCATGCAGAATGAAGAGTAGTGACAGGTAATTGACCGGGTATCCTAACAGAAAACTAGTGACCGGTAACTAGTGATGTACAGGCAAGTAACTGAGGGGGCGAAGGTGATGGCTACAACAGATTTCACCAACAAAATTTTCAAAGCTTTACTGTATCTCAATACCTTACGGGCTGCATGAAGACACGGCAGCAAATTTAACAAAAACAAAAACTGAAAAGTTGTGGGGGATTACAAATGGGGCACATGTCCCCTAGAGGAAATATGGGCTACAAAATATATAGCTATGGCTACACTGGGGGAAGAGGCAGCTACGTTCTATTAAGACGACTTAGACAAAGACGGTGACTGGTGACGACAACCCTAAACAAGAAAACGTGGGGAACAGTGGAACCCTATAACAAAGTAAAAATAAAAGCCAAAAGCAGACTGTGAGATAATGAAAAATGGAAAGAACGACTATGGAATCAATGGAGCCTGGATATAGACACGACATAGAAGGGTGAAAAAGAAAGAAAGAAAAAAATATATATATATATATATATATATATATATATATATATATATATATATATATATATATATATATATATATGATATATATATGAGCACAACAAAAGACAAAAGACAAAAGACGAAATTCACTGCGATTACAATTCGTAATTTTTTGTTGGAATGCAGAGGATATAACTAAAATACTGAAACTACAATAACCACATGAAGAGGACCAAATTGGTGTAGCTTGAACATTTTTGACTGAGTGAAGGTAATATCGAAAAAAGAAAGTACTACACCATAAATGGAAAATATAAGAAATAAAATCAAAGAAAGAATTGTCCCAAACCATAAAACTGAGGCGCCGTTGCAGAGGCACAGCCTCAATCTTGAACCAGATAAAATACCTGGGTGTGACACAACAACACGAAAAACTACTCCAAAGGACAAATAAAAAGGGCCCAAATGAAACAAAGCAGATAACAAACATGTCTAATGCAACCATTAGTAAAAGTCGTAGTACGATGAATGTAGGAATTTCTGCTTTAAGAGCTGAAACAGGGCCCTCTTCCTGCCACTCAAGAGAAATGAAAATAAACTAGTGTATCAGAGGCATAAACCTGAGTGGTGGAAACAGGTTCCTATATGAGATAACCATAGACCAATATGAAAATAAGAAAACACCTTGGATTCTGCAAATATAAGCATATATGAAAGAGTTAAAACATAAACTTATGCAAAATTAAATAAATTAAGGGTAAGCAGTTAAAATAAATGATAAATGATTGGGACAAAAAAGTATGGCTAAAAGAAATGAATGACAAGGCAACCTTAAGATTATGTATAAAATTCAAGGAAAACATAGAAGAAACCCGGTATGATAACACTAAAAAAACAATGCTGATCAGTAGGGCTACATTAAGCACACGAGAATTAAACGATAGGAACAGGTTAGAAGGCGAAGATAGAAAATGTTTATGCTGTGAAGAAATAACTGAAAACTTAGAACATTTCTTACTTTACCGCCAGGTGACATTAGGAACAGATATGGATTGGTGCAGCATCCTTATCATCATCAAGAAAATAAAGAGAAACTGAAAGCTAATATCTTACTATCCTCACATCGATCGAAAGGAGAAAGTGAAAATATGAAGGAATTTATAATAAATATATGGTATCATACAGACAGTAAACTTGAACACACACAAGCAAAGGAGAAACAGCGCGAACAAGGGAGCCGTTTCAAAGGTACGTCCCATCTACTATTACTACTGACAGCAATTCTCCAATTGCGGATGCCGAAATTGTTGTGAATTGTGATGTTAATTTTATAAATCCTAAGAAGCGTAGTCCTGTAATCTTGTTGAGGATGTAAGTAAATGGCATGGGAACTTCTTTTTAATGTATTTGGTAAACCCTGAACTTTAGGCCACTGCCATAAGCTCAAGGTAATAGTGAACCTAAATCACTTTATCTTAGACAGCTGCTTAATAGGGCCTAAACTCGGCCATTGTCACTGTTATCCATGTTTCAACCAAGAAGGACATAACCTAGATACAGTTCTTTCATGTGTAGGTTATTCATAAAGTGTTGGAATTTGAGAGGCTAGCCTATGTATGGATCAGTATATTAAAATATAGGCTATGTCTGATCTTGCAGTTCAGTAATTTTATAACTATGACAAGATGTTTCGTCGGAACACATAATGAAGCAAAGACATAACAAATACGTTAGGCCAGGCCAGTATACAAGCCAACCCCTTTGGGTAGCTCAATTACACAAGTCCGCATCCATTCCAGATTTAATATAGACACAGAGTTATTCGGCATATTCTAAACCATCCGAATATGAAGTTTAGTCAGATTATGGTAATTTTGCAATTTACCATGATGAATAAGGTAAGGTGGGGAGGTGAATAATTATTAGCTAAAGAGAACAGGAAGACTTAAATTGTATTCTCCAGTGTTATGCCTATGGTAATTCTAAGGAAGAGCTCTACAAAGAGATATTGTTTATTAATGAATTTTTTTGACAACAGTATAGAAAAGGGTGTATATGATGCATTACAGATGAGATAATTTGAGAAATTTATGCAAGTGAAAATTTACTGTCTATTGTAGAGTTACTAATGCCTGATGTGTGTTTGTAGAGCATGCACCAGGCATGAGAGTTCGTTAGATCCTTTATGTTTCTGTGTCCCATAATAGATAGGTAACTTTTCAACTAAAAAACTTCACAGTTTGTTCTAGTGAAGTTTGTGATGTTTTTGAATTGCCTATGGTGCATGTAATTTATGAATCATATGCAAAATAAAATTCTGGGAGTATTTAGTTGTTCTGCTGATAAATTCTTTGCCTTAGGAAAACATATATTTTGGCCAACTGAACTTAACTGGTGAGATTGGGATGAGGAAAATATGTTGCTTCTAGCTGTAAATCTGAACCTTAAGGTATGGAATATGGTGCATGCAATGTTAAGGGGGAGACGCAACCTAATGTGCAAAGTTAGGTGAGGATAAATTCCTGTTTGTTCATATAAAAATGTAAACCATCACCTTTTACTTCCTTGTAGGGGAGTGGTGCCTTCAGTGCACCTCATGTGGTGCACTGTTGGCATTAGTAAATGTTTGCAGCATCCCTTTGGCCCTAGCTGCTTCCACATTTTAGTCTTTTACTTTACCTCCCATTCTGGCTTCCTTTCTTCACTCTTGCTGTTCAACTTCCCTAACTATAACTTCTTCATGCAACTTTGGGTTTTCTCCCAGTTCCACCTTTAGAACCTTGTATGTCATCTTTATTTTCTGAATTTATTTATCTAGCCATCTAATCACTACAGCCCCCCCTCCCTTTTCATTGTTGTTAGTGGTAAATTACTGGAGTGCCCCAGTATATGGCTTGACAGCCTTCATTTCATAAAATCATTTCATAAATCACCTTTATATAAGGAGAATTCCTCAGCACGAGCTGGATTCGGTTGTTGAAACTTAGTAACATGGTAGTTAACTGATGGTACGGGTTGCCTAACAAGATAGTTAACATGTAGCATGGGGAGGGGGGGGAGCCCACACTCACCTGCTGTCATCAAGCAGTTTTCAGCCACAGTTGAGTTAAGACGTCTTGCTACTCTCTGACTTACCATCAAGTTGAAACTTCTTTCAACTTTAAGGTTATATGAAGGTTTTTGCTGCTTCACATCCCTGGCATTAGTGTAACATGTCTGTTGTTCTGCACTAGTATTCTTTGTATTTGAGGGGTTTGACAACAGCAGAGTAAGGCCAAAAAGATGTTTGCCATTTTCTTCAAAGGGGATTCCACTGCCTTTGAGTGACCAGATCTTTCTGGATCCTTTCTACAAGACTGTCCTCTCTTTTTCCCCTTCCTTCTACTCATATGCTTCACAAGAGGGTTATGTGCAGTAGTGCAGGTGCTGTCTAATAGTGCTAATCTAGGTGAGCTCTGAGTCCTTCCAGACCACTTATGAGAGGACTTGTTAGACGTTCTCTTTTTGTGTGAGGAAGGACGGGCACAAGAAGACAGGGTGGAAGAGTTTAACAACATGGAGAGGAAGGAAGCAAATATGCTTTTGTGTTTCTTCACCTTATTCCATCTGCACTTTATAACTCTCCTCAGCTACAGTAGAAGGTGTTTCAAGGCAGAAAGTAGTTTCAAAGGAATACAACCTGTTTTTGATACTATGAGGATATCTTCACAGCCAAGGTGATCATTATGAGGCTCAACAGCAATAAGTTTCTTAGCTGAAACACCAGGAAAAGATGGGTAACTGAATACTGAGGGATGGTAGTGTCTGTCAGTACTCCAGCTTATTTACTGGTGATTTTTAGCTTGTTCATGTATTTATTATTTGTTGTGAATTAAAAATATTTATAATTTTCTGTTAAATACTCAACAAAGTACGAGTATTGCAAAATAAGTATTAGTTATTCTTGTATGGTAAATATATTATGCTCGGTTACTTTCTTCTTTTCTTGGTTATTCTTTCCTTTTCCACTTACTGTATGGGGTTTCTATTTTGAGGAAGCTTACTGGCCAAGTTTAGGATAGCTCATTCCATTAGAACATGTGCATCTTATGTACCTTTCATTAGTACATTTTTATTTTCAAACTTACTTATAAGCTAAAAAACTTGGTCTCTTTTAAACTACATATAACATCAGGTTTGGAAATTATGCCAGTCCTTTGTTAAGAGGCTACAATTTGATTATATAATGAAGATGGTGTAGATTATAATGGTAATAAAAAACAGTCATTCACTGAGTAATGGTACAGTAATAATGATACTGAAATTTATAAATGTGTAAGCAAAATACAGTCACGTATTGTTAAAATAACATTCACGAAAGAAATAAAAAGAAAATTGAATTTTCATTGAATATAATTGAGGTTAGCTGCCTTCTGTCAATTACTGGTATTATAAAAGGACGTACAGTACACTATTACTCTTTCACCAGAGAAATACAGAACTGTACCTTTATTTAAGAGACTCAGTGAAGTATGGTGTGTAGTATCTTAGTTTCTAAGTTTCATAAACAAATGTCCTTAATTATTTGAAAGGAATTAAGGATATAAAAATTAAAAATAGCAAAATTATGTGGTCAGAATGATGCACTGAAGGTAGCCAAAAACAGAAATTTCCTCACTTTTCTTGTAAATATATATTAAAATAAATATAACAGTTTTATCAATTCTTTTTGCATCATGGAAAGGTGAGAAATCTTTCCAGAGAAATATACATGTATTACTTGTTTTTGCATATAAAACAAGTAGGAAAATAAGGAAAAAGTAGACAAAAATGTCTGATTTTCCATTTTGAAGTGGTTTGATGAGGATTCTTTTTAAACAGCCTATGCTTTTGTATACATAAATTAACCTATCCCCTAACACTCTCCAGACATTATCCCAATGCTACCTATGTCAATATCCCATCTTTATGGTTAACAGTCCCAAGGGATGAAATTTGAACGATGTCCTTGAAATCTTAAGGGGGTTAAGCAGAATTAATATATAGAGCTGTAAGATTATGAGATTTCTTGATAATACAAGTGGTCTAATTAGTATTCTATTTTATTTCCAGAAGATGCAGTCATTTACAAGGAGTTGTCTTGCCCTGCTTCCCTTCAGTTTGCCACAGAAATGCATTGGGGCTATGTCTCCTGTTGCATCTCGGTTTTTGCACACTGTTATTCAGAGGCCTGCAGATTCAGCAGTTAAATATCCATGTACATTGTTGCAGGTAAGATCCTTGTTTGTGTTTAAGACTGAACAAATTATTTTGTATGGCCCATTTGGGAGCGATGAATTACATGGCCCAGTGTTCTTAGTAAACATTATGGCAAAACAACTGTTTGTGCATTCTTTTTATTTCCAGCCAAGTATACCCTCACTGGTGCAGTCCTGTGGCATGAAAATGAAAGGTCGACTTAGGCTACGTTGTGATGACTGTTATTATGTCATGCGTGAGGGCCGTATGTATGTTATGTGCAAGTCCAAGCCACGTCACAAACAAATGGCCATGAAGAAAAAAGAGAAGAACACGTGGATTTTATCTCATGCAACACAAGGACCTCGTGGATTGTTCTGTAAACATCGTCAGTGGTAGACACTTTATTTCTGCTATAGTATTTTTTATATGTATTTAAACAGATGTACAGAACTTTACCAAGGTATTTGAATAGAATACAGTGTTGTGTATTAGAATAAATTATGCTCTGTTTTAACATATTTGTTTCTTCCAGGATCCTCACAAAAATATTTTAGTCAAATAAGACCCAGACCTTTGCCATGTCTGTTGTATAATATTTGGATATATGTAAATAATGTTGAATGACTAAAAATTAATTCAAGGAAATAAGGAAACCCTTATTTACCTTATGTTTAATTCTGGTAGGAGGTTAAAAAACTTCATGAAAAGTAAAATTGCTTGTCTTAAATGTAGTTGCCTGTTACTATCCCAGATTCATAGTTCACCAGGTAAACTGTTCTCACATCAGTGGCCTCTGACTTGAGTGGATTGGTATATACATATATACATTATACTTTATATATTTTTTTTGGCTTTTTTCCTCTTACAGTGTTCAATTTTTGTTTTTTTTAAACACACATAATTTTGCATATACCCAATTCTGCAGTTCAGCACCTCCAAACATACTCCGCAGAAAACAGAACACTGGCCAGGCACACATCTGGGCACAACAGCACAGTTTATTAACAAGTCAGTCACGTGTCTAGCTGACCCACGGCTTCACACACTCCCAGAATATGTATACTGGTACTTTTAGTGAGAAGGCAACAAATTGGTTTACTGTATCAGTCAGATGTGAGATCGATGACTGATATGCAAATACTGTCATCTGTTCACATTGTTTTTGTTCTTGCTGTTTTAGCAAGATTGGAAATTGGAAATTTCACAATCTTGTTATCTTGTTTTGGTTCAAGATATTATTTGCAGTTTTCTAAAACTTTTTCCACAAGTACCGTGCCCATAAGTTTGGTAATTATTAGTCATTTCAAGTGTTGATTACAGGACTATAATGCTGTTATTATACTAGTTTTGGTTTAGGTCTACAGATAATCTTTTATGGAAAGTACTTTGTGTTCATCATTGTTACCTCTAATGCCACAAGACACAAAGGGCCTCAGTGAAATTCCACAACTCACATCTTCCACAAATCTCTACCCATCTTCAGTCTCCCTTCCCATATGTCTGGGTCTTCCTCCTCTTCTGGTGCTCACAGAAGCCCAGCTGACACTATCACATATATTCTGTTTAGATATAATTTCACTATCACAAAAAATTCATGTTTGTATAGCAGTTGAGATTGTACTAGACCTATTTGTATTCTTACTTTCATGTGCAATTCAAATTTCCAAATCTTATTCAGCCAGCATTTGCTTGGTTTACCCTTTTTAGTCTTTCACTAAATTCCAACTCAAAAAAACCTGTACTAGATGTCATTGTTTCCAAATACAGTATTTAAAAGATTCAACCTCATTATTCCTTTCTCCACCCAATGTTATTCCATCTCTTTATGCATACTCTGTCCGCATTACTTAATTTTTCTTAGATCTGCCAAGTTTTGTGTTGCTTTGCTGATTAAAGCAGAATCATCTGGATATTCTAAGTCAGTCAAGTTTCTTTTATTGCTGTACTCTGATCTAAAGCTTTTCATCCATGTGCTACCACTTTTTTTCAACATTAAATTTATAAGGGCAAACAACATCAAACGTGAAATAACATCCCCCTGTAGCATTCCAGTATTTACTGCAAATTTGCTTGACAGGACTGCATTAACATTAATATTGCATCTATTCTGTTCACAGATAATTTTAATTAGCTTGACATACTTATGGGAATGCCACAGTAAACAAAAGACATATACTTTAATATTAGTCTGTGGACTGTCAAATGCCTTCTTATAATCAACAAAAACTATGAGAAGAGACTTTTAAATTCCATACATTGCTGCATTTAACACAAATATTTGATCTGTGCAACTTCGGCCTTTTCTAAAACCAGCTTGTTCACCACTAAGCTTTTTATTAATTCTTTCTCCAGCTTATTAAGAATAGGCATACTGAATATTTTCATTGCAACCAACCTCAGAGCAATACTTTTGTGGATACCACATCAGTCAAGTCTTCTATCTCTAGTACCTTTGGCTATGGCTTACAATTCCCATTCATGAGGCTTATTACATGTTCTGCTGAGCAGTTTAGTTAACATATGAGGTGTCATTTCAATTTTAGATAAAATCATCTCTGCAGTGTTTCCATCATATTTTTGTGTTTTCCATCTCCTAAGGTTGTTGATTCCACTTTAAAAACTGTGAAATTCACTCATAAGCACATTCAAGTCTTTGTCATCCTCTGGTACATCAGATTATCCCCATGGTATGTTATGACCTCAAAAATGTTTAGCCTAGGATTGTCCTTCTTCTTCTGATGGCATTATTGACCCATCCCTCCTTTTGACAGGCATTTTTATATTGTTTTCAGTCATAGATATTTTATTAATAATTCTGTTGGCTACCCTAACACCAATGCCACTCCCTGAATGCATGGCTTTGTCAACATCATCAGCCTGTTTGCCCTAGTACAGTACATTCTCTAATACATCTTCTTGATGTTTGATTAACTGTATTTTGTAGACTTGAGAACTTAGCATATTCTTATCAGTGTTCTTCACCTCCCCTCAGGAATACATCTACAAATACCTTTTGTGCCCCAGGTCTTACCTGATATCCAAGGATTCCATCCTACAGCAAATTGTTGTACATTCCTGATGTAAAATTAGTCCTTAATGGTTATTTCTCTTCAGTTATAGTTTCTAAAACTTCAAATCTATTTCAACATTCAGTTGAAAAAGCCTCCTGATATTCATATTCAAGAAGTTTTACTGTATTAAACCTAGATGCTCTGTCAACTTTTATGTTGGGTGCTTTTAATTTCAACTTTAGAGTGGACTTGACAAGTTTGTGATCACTACTGACACTGGCTGAGCCGTAGCTCCTGATATTCCCCAGTGATCTTTTTCTCTCAGTTAATAGCTGTGTGATCTATTTGGTTTCTATAACTGCCGTCTGGAGATGCCCAACTGTATTTATGGATGTCCTTTTCTCAGAAGAGTATCTCTAATTGCCAAGTTTGTAGCATAAAACTAATGAATTACACCAGGTTTTCACATGCAGTCTCTCACAGGGACTTCTTTACCCATTAAAGTACATCCTCCATACCTTCATTGTTCTTACAGGTTTTGCATTCTTACTACAACAACAATTCTTATAGCTCTTTATGGTCATGTATAACATTCTGCTGTGTTAACTAAAGTTATTAGTAGTGTTGGCATCATTCATAAGTGTTATAAACATGGCTCAAAGATGTAGTAGTGCTTATGGTAAGCAATGTCTTAGTTTTATGATGAACCTAAAGACCCCCACTTATTGTATGGTACTTACAAGGGGAAATTATTATCTTCTGAGCCAACATGTGAAGTGTGCAAGGAGTGGACACAGTAACAATAGATTCAGCATAGCAATAAGGTACAAAAGGTAGTGAGGAGCGATGTCATTATTTGCAGAATCCTCTAAAACCCCTTCAAAAGACCTGTATGAATGTTTCTAAGCCTGGAATACTGGAAAGCTGTCTATTCAACTCCATCCACGAAGGGATGGAAGAAAATTACAAAATACTATATAATTTGGCGGGGGCCATAGATCCTTCTAATGGCGATGAAGTAATTTTGCCACCATGGTAACAGAGATCTACTTCTAGAGGGTCTGTTTTTGTCTGCTACAACAGCAAAGATGCATGATCTACTTACCATAACTATGTGTAACAGTAATGTTGCTTCAGCATTCTAGTTACACCTCCTGAAGTCATATTTTTACCCTTAGCTCAGGCCTATTTAGGATAAAGATTACCCTTTCAATGTCGTGACAATCACTCACCAGTTGCATGCAGAGGCAAAAACCATTCGGCTTCAAGTCTTTCTCTTACCCTGCTGATGATAATAGAAATACTCTATTATCAGGCAGCAGTAATGAGGAAAGTTGCTCAATGTTGCCAGGGGATCATGAGCACACCATTAATTGTAGTGGCTTCAGTAGCTCGTAATCTCAGTAGCTTTTACATGTAGGTAAAGCTACATATAATAAAATCTTGCCATTCTGTTGTGAGAAATTCTTATAGTTGTGGATGTGACTCTCCAAGGTTGACAGGTGGTGACCATGCTTTTATCAAGGAGCATAAAACAGGTGTGCACTACTTCTGCAGCACGTAGACATAAAAGTGTAAAAGTGCCATAGTACCTTGCCTTTGTTAGTAATCAGCCTGGAAATTTTATTAGCATCAGGTGAGAAGGGTTAGACTGCACTGAGGACTCAGAGGCTAGCCACAACCTGACTACCTATTATTCCTGTGTCTTGTACAGTGGAAACTCGGCATGCCTCTCCCCATGACCGCTACTCACCCAGCTAAATTCAGTCGCATACATCTGCACCAGCAAGCCTCAACTTTACAGATTCATCTAGACATTTGAAGTACTGCTTGGGTGCACACTTTCCGTAGCCCTTAACACTGTAGGTAATACACACTAAGGACTCGAAAATATGGGTGCTTGACTTATCTTTGGGCCAGGTCAAGGTCACAGGGATGTGTAGAGGGAGGTTGTCATTTAGGCCACAACTTAATAGTGCAGGCGCTGTAAGGGGATAGTGCCATCAATGCACCTCATGTAGTTTACTGTAGGCTTACTTAACAGTCTTTCTAGCATCCTGCAGCCCCTTGCTGCAATCTTTTTCATTCCTTTTACTGTACTTCCATTCATATTCTCTTTCTTCCATCTGACTTTTCACCCTCTCTAACAATTGTTTCATAGAGCAACTGCGAGGTTTTCCTTCTGTTAAACCTTTCCAACCTTCTTACTGTCAATTTCCCTTTTGGTGCTGAATGACCTCATAGGTCCCAGCCTTTGGCCTAAATTCCATATTATATTCTACAGTATTAATGATGCAGGAATTAGGCATGGTCATATTTCACTCAAGTTGCACAGCATCACAGGTTGTCGTGGCCATGAACCAAGAGAATTTGGACAGTTAGTGAAATTCTTGTCCAGATCATTGCGAAAGATAGAAAGAAACTCTTTGTCCAGACCTTAAATCTAGTCCAGAATTTCTAGTAATGACCCTGAAACAAAGCTGAGGCCACAGAGAGAGGTAGAAAGAAATTTATTACTGCTTTTGAGACCTTTGAAATGCAAAAGATGCAAAAGCTCGACTGTAACAAAAGCTGCTCTGGATCTGAGAGTGTCCTGACCTTTTCCAAAGAAGAAACCTTTCTTTAAATGTAATACTGTAGTTTTAAAATGTCAAATTTAAAGATATATTTGTTTATACAGTTGCATATTACTGCAAAGCCTAGTACCATAAATGAAAAAAAAAATAATAAATAAAAAATTCTGTTCAAATTATGTTATTGTTAAGCATTTCATTCTAGGTCAAATTGATAACTTATCAAAAAACTTGTATATTACTGTATGTGGTTATGTGTTATCTGCCATGGATTCTGGGACAAATCAACAATTGTTTGCCTCCCCCATAATACTTATGTTACATATAAGAGGAACGATTAGAGAAGACAGGTTTTTTGTGGAAAAAAGATTTAATACCACCAATGATAGTGAAATGCACCAGAGGGGAGTGGGAAAAGTAAAGACTTCATGTCTGTCATTCTCAGAATAATATAAAAGGCATCTGACAGAGTACTGAAACAAATAATTAAATGGGCATTACAAAGGGAGAGGGTACCAGAGGTGATGCAACTCCATCACGCAATACATCTAGAGCAAGGTACCAGAAGTGATGCAACTCCATCACGCAATACATCTAGAGCAAAGATACTGGAAGGTACAACTGAAATATCTGAAATAAATGTTTGTGTCCATCCGGGATCAGTGCTGAAGCCTTGGTTGTTTATTATAATAATGGAAGAAGCTACAAAGTCGTAGAGCCATGGGGTCCCTGGGAGCTGCTTTATGCAGATAACCTTCTGCTAACAGCAGAAACTGAGGAAGAGGTGGTGGAAATGGTTAAAATGAAATATAAAGCTTATGGTGCTATAGAAGAAACAAAGAAAAAGAACAATCAGGAAAATGGCCTTGTGGTTGTTATGGGAAAAGGCTGGGGATAATCTGTACTCTGCTGAAAGCAATAGACGGCGTCAAAAGAGGTACGCAGAATTACAAAATGTACAAGGAATAATGGATTTTTTTTATGAGAGAATTGCTTTACAGGAGCAAAGGGATAGATGGCATTTGGGTTACATTGGGGGACACAGTGGACTGTTGAAGCAAAGATTTATGATGGGTATATAAGGTCTGTATTACACAGCAGCAAAAGAATGGGCACTGACAAAAAAAAAAATAAATAAGAATATAAAATTATTTTGAAAAGATGTGATCACAGAATGCTGAGACTCATGTCATGTCCAGAGTATGGTTGGAAGATTGTATTACAAGTGAGGAATCGGTGAAATGATGTGGCATTAAGGGGCTGGAAAGGCAGACCTTAAACAGTGATGGGCTGGCCATTTGATAAGTGATGAAGAGCATTTGGTCTCAAAAGTTGTGTAGATATTGACGGAGTAGGACGAAGAACCGTAAGAAGGGCCTGGAAACCATGTAGAGAGGAGATAAATGAAAATCTACACTTCAACAAAATTCAGGCAGATGGAGCACTGAGCAAAGAAAATGTACAGACCTCGTTTAACATCCAATCCTTTGAAGGGAACTGATGATGAAAACTGTTTATGTTGCTGAAGAAGTTTGTCATCATTAGAGAAAAGGAAATCTCCAGATATACCCGAACCTAACTTGACCTCGCCGTACTTGGAGTACGGTGTCTTACATGAAAGGAGCTCCTATTCATGTGAAAACTTTGTAATTTGGGTGCTGAAAAATATTTTCTGAATCTCATTCACCGCTTTTTACGTGAACGACAACAGGCGCCTCTAGATGGCATTTTTAATGCCCCTAGACTTATCTCGTCTGGTATTCCATACACTAGTGTTCAGGACCTGTGTTGTTTTTAGTGTTTAGTAGAGAAAAGATTGCTGCTGAGGATAAATAAAGTGCAGTACACAGTATGGTCCACTTTTCAAAGGCAACACTGTACAAAATGGTTCTGAATATAGGACAATGTTAAGTTTGGTATTACCTGTAACTCAAGCCTTCCCTTTTCACAGTACATCATTGTACTTTAAAAAAAATGTAACATTTAATATTGTCAGAAAACTTAGTACTGTTTACAAGTGCGTGTTTTCTCTAAAAAAGTTAATTTTTAGTCATACTGAGGTTTCACAGCAATTTCTTCAAGTCACAGAATGATAATAAAGCTTAAGTAATCTAATCCAAAGCAAAATTAATGAAAAAAAAAACTCAAAAGAAAAGACTGCTTACGAAATATATAAAAAAACACACACAGCAACTGTACTTACCTCTAATTGTTATTAATGACGGCTTCGTATCATTAAGCGAAGAGACTACTACCCCGAGCTCCATTTCCTTGGATCAGCAGGCAAGCAGTTAAACTGAAAAGAAGCCACATTCAGTGTTGTTGCCAAGTGGTAATTAATGTTGCTAGACGTTGTGGTGCATGGGTTAGAAGGGCACACCGTGCACTCCTCCTCAACACCAAATTACGAAACTGTTTTTTTTAATATATACTTTAAGATTGTGTATATTAACATCGAATAAACTGTGAATTCTTGGGTGGCCAAATGTACCCACCATGCTCCAAGTTTGTAGAAACGTGGATATGGAGTCAGGGATAAGTAAGCAGTTGAAAAATGACAGAACCACGACAGAGTTACCAAGTTCGGCATCAGCGTTATGGCAATGATACATTATTTACTAATGTCATAACAACATTTAAGCACGGACTACTCAAAAAAAGTCACCGTACGATCTTACTTCCGCCATTGCTTTCCAAACCACGTGAAAATTCATATTTTCAGTTTATCAAGAAAAAGCGAAGTTATACTCCATAAACACTACTGTCTCTTAAAGTTTACATTACAGTAAAGATATCACTACCAAAGCGGTCCTGGTCGTTTCGGCCGTAAGTCACTTGGGCCGTAACATCCAAAACAATGTAAGACGTTATGTTTATGGTATTTACCATTATGTTTATGGTATTTACCATTATTATTTCATGTTTTACGTACATCCCCAAGGGGCTGGTACTAAACACGGCGCCCATTTTGCACGTAAACGTGCTTACGGCCTAAATGACTTACGGCCGAAACGACCCGAATGCAACTAAAGACATGGGAGTGTTAAAAATTTAATGGGCGCTTTTTGTACCGGGAGTAATGGTACAGCAACCGATACAAGTGCGCACTATGCAGTACACCGTCAGCATGTACTTGGCGTCACTGCAAAGATAACAAAATCATCTGTGCTGTGGAAGAGACTGATGCTGAATATGCAACTGTGACGTCATACGTATTTTTCATGATTTCAGTTGCTTACTTACTTCTAACCACCACGCCCCCTTCAGTTTCTACGGATTTAACGCATGGAGGGTACATTAATCCACTAAGGCGCATAGTGATTTTGACATGCATTATAAAAGATAGTAATCGTCTTAATCGGCTTCCCATAGCGTTCGAAATTGCGAACATTAAACCGCCCTTTTGATTATGTAATACATCGTTGAACAAGATTTTTGTTTTGAAAATGGCTTAAATTTACTCTTATACTTATTTGAGGGTAGGATCCCATCAGTTGCTTTGGCAGCCTTTTCTCAAGGCTTGAGATTATTGCACTTCCTAACCAGGTATTTAGAGTACATGCATAAACTGTTAGCATGGGGCTTGTAGTTTTGAAAACAATTTTTGGAACTATTTCTTAGCCATCTGTAGATTTTTCTTGAAAACCTTCGATACTTGTACATTCTGTTTCGAAAGCGCACTCTTAAATTATTTAATCATGTCGACAACCTTTGAAAGTATTAATTGAAAAACGAAAAAATCGACTTTTTTCATAGACTACTATCTACTTAGTTATTCTTATTCTAATACAACATTTTGTTACTTTACGTGTATTGTAAAAATGGATAAACTACGTAATGAAAAAATATTCGTTATAGGCTACCCTTCACTTGAATGTTGGCTTTCTTCGAGCACGGACAAGTGATAAGTAAAAAGTGCTCCAAAGAAACTTCGGAGCAATCAAGTTTTCAGTAAAGCCACGGCCCGTGAAAATCAGCCACTGTCCGGTGGTGGCCTCAGCCACGGCCCACGAAATTCTTAGCCGCGGCCCATGAAACTCAGTCATGGTCCGATGGTAGCCTGTGTTGGTACCTATGGCGGTGCCAGAAGTACGATTATGGCTAACTTTAAGCTTAAAGAAAATTAAAACTACTGAGGCTAGAGGGTTGCAATTTGGTATGCTTGTTGACTGGAGGGTGGATGATCAACATACCAATTTGCAGCCGTCTAGCCTCATCAGTTTTTAAGATTTGAGGGCGGACAGAAAAGTGCGGACAGAAAAAGTGCGGACGGGTGGACAAAGCTGACACAAGTTTTTTTTTTACAGAAAACTAAAAAAAACTGAAGAAAGAGTCGTCAACATACCGCATGTGCACTGCAGGCCTGAATTCCTGATGACATTCGTTCACCCACTTGACCTCATCATTTGTCACGTAAGTCCCCCACTGCTATCCCCATCAATCTGCATATAAATTTTTTGAATATTTATGTACATACGAGCGTGTGGCCGTGTGCGTCAGCGTATGTTACATAAAGGCTGCCCAAGACCAAGAGCCCGTGCCAGCACAAGGCTGGCATAATCTAAAATGAACGTTTGCCTATGTGAACGAATAAACTTTATTATTTAGCCTGAAGGTTATTTATAAACCCCTTGCTAAGCCTCTTAACAAACCTCGTACTACCATTACAGTAAGATTTAGCAAAAATAAGCTTCTAAATTGGTCTAAAGTGACCACTGTATAAAATATCTGAACTGAATAACAAAAGAGCAAGCTTCAATGCCTTTTACATAAGAGGGACTTATGTTTAAAGAATTAATGAATGAAATATAAAAATGAAAGCAAATAAGTAAAATTTATTCCTTACCGTCATGTCATCACACAAAATGAACAGATTGACCTTTAGTCGATCATTTATAGAAAATAGCTTCGGGCCCTCTGTTTTTTCTCTTCCTTTCTCTCTGTAAACATGTTTTCCATATGCATAAACTGTAAAACAAAATAAAACAAAACGAAATAATAATTTGCCAGGTAGGATTCCAAGGATTATTAGTGTTCGAGTTGTAGAGGGACCGAATATTATAAAATGCAATGAATACTATAACTATAGCGAACTCTCCTGCCCGAACCCTAAGTAGTGTGGGTTCCCGACTGTTTGTTTACACTGGCAAATCAGGCACACACGACCAGCTTAATTGTAGTAATAGATCTCACTTAATTTCTTAATACACTTGATTTCTCAAGTTATACAGGACTTTCGAGATAATGAATAAAGAGGATGACATGATGCGTGCGAAGTCAAGCGTCGGGGAGGAGGTTAATAAGAGAAAAGAAGGAGAACACAAATTTACAACTTTTATTCGAGGTTCGTTGTGCGTCAGCAGGGGGCAGCTCGGCCGGGTGTGGCGCTGATGGAGCGTTTGGGGCTTGGTTTGAGCCTCAAGTCATAGAAAACCGCAACTTGATTCGGCGTGGGCATTCAGGAACACCCTCTTTGGCAACCCCTTTCTGCCTTCCCCTCACTCACTCCCTTTCCCCTCTCTTGGATGCTACGTAGTAGTAGTAGGCACTCTGCAAAAACCCTCCCTCCTGATAGCTAACAGCCCCCTTCCCCTACCCTCCCAACCTCTTGGTCTTTTGACTCTCCCGCCACTCGCCAGACTTAGACGGCTACATTGACTGACGTGACGTCTGCTGCTAGTTTGAATTGTGGCTACGTTTGAGGAGGAAGGCATCTTGAAGTTTGCTAAGGATTTACGTCTGATACAGCCGTGTTGTTCTGAATTATTCATCTGGAGGTATCTTCACCCAATTTTTTAACAGCATATACTAAAAGCTTATAGTGAATAACGGTTGGTGTTATTTATAGGTCACCCGCGAGTTGTTTTCGTAAAGGAACTGCATTTAAACTATATTTGGGTATGTTTGTCATGTTTTTGGAGGGTAAGGAAAGTCTGATTTTTTAGATAATTCTTTCAGTTATTTGATTTACTCTGGTTACCTTCTGTTCTTTCGAAAGTATTTCCATTTATCTAGTGCTAGGTAGGCTTACTAGTGACAATAAGCTTTCTATAGTTATGTATGAAATAAATTCGCTGCGAACAAGCTTATTTTAAAAACAAAAAGTGAGTTTTATAAATGTACACAGAATCATGCAAATTTTTTATGCAGGAAAACTAAATCTTTCATTTATCTTGTTGTTAAAGAAGCCTCAAAGTCGATGGCAATTTATGTATGTGAGAAAAATCTTGCAATAACTAATTTCTGATGCGATCTCTACACACATTATATATATATACATATATACACATACATATATATATATATATATATATATATATATATATATATATATATATATATATATATATATATATATATATATATACAACGGCGTGTGACGCAAATAGCTCACCTTCACCAGAACCTTTTTTTATTTCTAGCCAGAGAAACCTCCCAGTTCGTCGATTTATTAACTCATTTGCGTATAGGAAAAAAGTTTTTAGAGTTAACGTAAACACACTGCACACATTTAGGAGAATCGTTTAAGTGCTATGACAAGAAGCAGTAAGCCACGTAGGAGGTCCAGGAGTATTATATACTCGTTTGACCCGACTGCTGAATGCATTCATTGTTCCAATCCTAATACGCAAGGCCGCTGGACACGCCCAAGAAAAAGAAATTTCGATTAGTTCAAACCGGTGTCATTTCAATTACTGCTAATTTATCAGCGTATTAGTAAGGTTTTCATATCGGTTTCACCACACTGATAATTATGGTGGATGTTGTAATCTTTCCAATAGTGATGAGCATTTTTTTCCCCGAAAGGCCGTTTCAGCAAAAATGATTGGCTTCAGAGAAAATCTAAAAGGAAAGTATTGTCATTTTCATTCTCTGTTGCTACAAAGAGGATTTGGGAAATCTACTGTATTATTTATCTTTCGCCAAGATGCCTGACGCTCATTTTTCCTTGCCTGTGCGCAAGGTCTTGTTATTGGACGTATCGTGTTTTAAGGAGGTGACTTGCTGCCCATTCAAACATACACCTTCTAGTGTAACAGATATGTGACTTCAGTCTTCTAGTCTTCAACTGGAGTCAATATGCAAAAGTAATATTTATTTACTCCTTTATATGAAATCATTTGTTAAGAATAGCTTTTGGAACTAAGCTTACCAAAGCTTTCTTTATGATCTGTACTCTAATTAGAGTCAGTCGTTGTGCTGTACTTATATAATTGCAAGTTTTTTAGTTTCTTTGCACCTTGTAAGGTTTGTTCCAACACTTTCTCAAGCTCCCGAAGCTTAATAAGAGGTGAGAAGCATTGTATAGTAAGCTGTTGGCCTCGATGAACTATTTTTAAAAGGTTATCCGAACGTAGATCAACACCACCACCAAAATCTGTTGGCTTAATCCTTTCAAAGAATATTTTGTTCCAATCGTGGTGTAATACTATTGCTCTTACTTGGGAGAAGGATCAGTCATTTCCTTTGGGGATTAGACCCACTCATTTTCTTTTTGCCGAACCCCACCCCCAACGCACCCACCAAACCAGACCTGGGCTAGATAAGGGTGTTGACGTTTCCTGCCGTATCGCCATCCCGATACGATAACGAAAACATTAGCATTTACCTTTAATAATGCTTCATGCAAATGGCATAGCACCATGAGAGAGAGAGAGAGAGAGAGAGAGAGAGAGAGAGAGAGAGAGAGAGAGAGAGAGAAAGTGCGCAAAATGTGTTTACCAGATGCATGTCACCGAGTCAAATCTCCTTGGGTGAGTTTAGTGCCCACATTTACTGCAGCAAATTGCACTGAATATAATTTGAATATAAACAACTTGTAATTGCTCTTTTCCCTGTTTATGCTACGGTGCTGCCAATGTGCGTAATAAGGAAGAGACTGGCTTCAACTGTTGTGTTTAAGGTTAGCCTTTCTTTTGGGATCACTGTCATTACTGACATTTGCTCCTTGTTTTTAAGTTTCCCTGACTACACTCAGCCTTCGCGAGTGGCTGACACTTCTCTGCACACTGCCACCTACTGCCTGCATATAATCCCAGTATTACCCGTCCACTTTATTTTTCGCCTTTTGCCTTGAAAGCTTGAACTTCCAATTCCTTCTGACATTTCTTATGGTATTCTCTTCTTATGGGGTTTAAAATATTAAAACCTATTATAATTAGCGGCTATTCCTCTATTCTCTCTATACGACCATACCATCTCTGTATTTTTAAACTGCGAATCATCCTCACACTGTGAATATTTGAGGAAGTTCAGTTCCAGTGTTTACTCTTCATCTGATATTTTGTGTAATCTCACGCCTTCATTTACCCGCTGTGACAATGTATACATTATGTCGTTATGAATGCACAAACACATGTGTTTGCGTATATGACTAACGGATCATCTCTAGTGTGTACACATATATACAAAGTCGTGGGGCAACAAAATCAATCCTGGTTATTTACAAATGGCACATCGCTGACTGGGGATAGTGAAAAGAAATGACAGAACCCAGCGAAAAATTCTGAAAGCGTTTACAAGTGGAGAAAGATGGGGAGAAAATCTGAGCAATAGTTAGGTTTGACGGTAAAAAGAAACCAGGAAGATGGAAGAAGAGTGGAAGCAGTTGATTCGTGAGACTATTTGGGAGATAATAATGGATGATGGTAGGCTGAGAAGTGTGCAAGGAAGGCATCAGGGTGAATGCAAAAGACTGGGAGGAAAATGGAAGCCAAGGTGGGAATGCATGAAGGGCTCGTTGAACCAACTCTCCTTTATGAAACTGAAGTGTGGTTGTTGAATGCGGATGAAAGGAAAATGTAGAGGCTGTTGAGATAAAGTACTTGGCACTTTGTAGTTTCTTTTTTTAACATTTCTCGTGGCTAAAATATATATATATATATATATATATATATATATATATATATATATATATATATATATATATATATATATATATATATATATATATATATATATATATATATATATATATATATATATATATATATATATATATATATATATATATATATATATATATATATATATATATAGGTAAGATTGTGAGACCAAGGATTTCACGAAATCCCTGAAATTTTCAGGGAATTCGTGAAATCACCAGTTCACTGAATTACATTTGATCTCTGAGGGCCTAGTACTAAACACGGCGAAACACATTTGATCCCCGAGGGGTTAGTACTAAACACAGCGAAACACATCTGATTCCTGAGGAGCTAGTACTAAACACGGCGAAACAGTGAAGATGAATCACTGTTTCGCCGTGTTTAGCACTAGCCCTTCGGTGATTAATAATGTTCCTAAGTGAATTCGTGATCCCTGGTTTCACATCTTACTGTAACAAATATACTTACACTTGCATACTTGCAAGGAAGTATTACGTCCGGTATTCGTCTGAAACTGAATGGCACTTCTTGAGCATTATCCGTCAGATGCTATGTGAGACCCTCATTGTAAGTCGATACTTTGGCACAATGCCACCACAACCGAGGGAAGAAGTAAGAGACTCCTTTAATGGTAGGCTACGGTATGAAGGCTTGGAATGTCAGCGGCTTCATTCTCTACGTCAATCAGGAAATGATCTAATTAAGTTATGCCTGAACAACGAATGCGACTGTTTAATATTTTAATACTTCCTTTCTGTTGCTCAGTTATTTCTCCGTTTCGTTTTTTTTTCAGTCATATTACCTTATACATTGCTTGATATCTACTCATATTTATGTTTTGTTCTTGTATTTTAGGTTAAATTAACTCAAGTCATAATCATCAGTTATAATAGCATATACTGTTTTTTTTCCATTTACATACCATCATTCTGAGCTGCAAGAGGCGCCAACGTTATTAAACAGTGACTTAGCTTTTTAATTTCTTTTTTACGTTAAGAATACACAAATTTCCAAATTTGTAATAAATAATAATGTAAAGATGGCACACTTTTATATAATAATAATAATAATAATAATAATAATAATAATAATAATAATAATAATAATAATAATGGAGAAATTTTGACGCAGTCGTAAAATTCTTGAGAATATATGTTGCATATCGCAACAAATATTCATCATAAATCTTGCACACCCTGAAGTTTAACATGTTACAGAGTTTGGAAGCATAAATAAATACGTGTTGTTCCGCATCGATTTCGATATCTTGTAATCAAAGACGCATTTATTGTGATAAATCTATTGTCTGTTCTGTTTTCTACATAAATTTTCTGTGCACTGCTGCTCAAATTTCAAAGGCGTCAGTTACGTGGATGTCTCTGTATTTATCGAACTATTTCTTTAACAATGATTAAATTGACCGCACATTTAAACGACTGATGCAGAAGATTTCGAACAGCTATCATTAATTTAACATTATCTATCTGGGTTCTCCTGTGACTCTTTCGAACGAGAAAACTTGGTTCAGTGAACAAAATAATATCATACTGCAGTAATTTACTAAGAGCAAATAGTAGATAACGGCAAGTACATTTTGCTTATTTACATGATGTGAGCATTGTGACCTCAGCGTACGAATAACAATCCTACAGTTCTCTATAACCAAAACAGCTAATTTTAAACTTATATCCTGTATTCAAGGGAACAAAATATAACCTTTATTGTCTCACTGGTTAGTTACTAAGTCGAAACGGAACAGTTTCATCACACATTCCTTCCAGTTATTTCTTGACAGAGAGAGAGAGAGAGAGAGAGAGAGAGAGAGAGAGAGAGAGAGAGAGAGAGAGAGAGAGAGAGCCCAGAAACCAGATATCGTTACTCTCAATCGAAGCATTCAGAGGCTTTTGTGGTCTTTATTGACTGTTTATTTAATCGCTTTATATTTCGGTATTCCTTTCATGGAATACTTCGCTTAAGTATTCTGAGAAAGCAGGATATTCGAGTCATTCTGTCGCTTGTGTCACTTCGTATGAATGCGAAATTCTTGGTTTGTGATTATATATATATATATATATATATATATATATATATATATATATATATATATATATATATATATATATATATATATATATATATATATATGTGTGTGTGTGTGTGTGTGTGTAAGTGTGCTAACAATAACCTGACTTGAATACGCGGAATACATTATACACTATCATGATTACCCTTCAAATGAAAAAAAAAAAATTTAAAGAACGTAAAAGAACAGACGAACTCGTAAATAATAAAAAATAAAACTGCCTCTTATAACAGAAAAATGATTAAAATCAGGGAAAACAGAAGTAGAAGAGAGAGAATCCCGTAGCTTTACAGCTAATACAAGATTTTGACGTATGTAAACCATCTGGAAATGACTATTGGTAAATGGCTTCTTACTATTAAACAGATTGTTGGTATAATAAGATGCTTTGTTTTCTCAAAATTGCCTTTTAACATGACTCGTTCAGGTTCTAATTCTTTTCTGCATTTGACTGTTGAACCGGCTGTCCTTTGTCTAACACTTGCATTAACTTATAAGAGCACAGTGTTATGCATAATGTGAGAAATGAGATTGTACCAATTTTACCATAACTGTACGTTCTTAAAATGCTGATATTTTTCACCCACTTTCATGTATATTTTGTTCAGAGTGCAACGGGTTCATGGCCACTGATGATGCGTAGTATTTGCAAACTTATTAAGTGTGCTCTGGTTATGCTTGACCCTCAACCCACTCTGTTCAAGGAATAGCTTTCCTTATCCGTCACCCCGACTCCTCAAGGCTCACCCCAGCGACTAACCACTGCTCTGCGTAGTGTTTTTGCTGCCGCCTCAAGGGCGTGGGCGAGATAAAGTGAATTTATTTCTCTCGTGTCTGTACATAGCAACTTCATGATCAAAGACGAGTCCCCCCGGCTGGCCTTGGTAACAACATACTCTCGTGATGGGAAAGTTCTAAATGGTGGTTAATCTGTATTCCGTGCTTATCTAAGGTTTCCAGATCAAATTGGCTTTCTGATAGCGCTCTATTTAACATGTACCCAGATGACAATTTATAATTATGTATATACGTCCGTGTGATATTCTTTTATGCATTAGGGATTCTTGGTGGTCATATGGTACTAAATTATTGTATAAATCTTCCAAGAACTTTTGGAGGAAGTGTTGAATTTAGGTTCAGTTCTATATAGGATTTGAGGCGCCCAAGAATAAGACCCAGGATCTCAATTTTTACTATTACTGTGATTATGAAAATTTGTTTTTGAGATTTATATAATTCAGTTTATAGATACTTGGATCCTAGCACGGATTCTTTTTGCACACTCCGAATTTCGAACTTTGCGGCCCTGGGTCTTGGAATCTATTCTCTTATATCTGGTGTCCATTTATCGTTCGCCCTTTTACTGAGCAACTTTTTTTGCTGTTAACATTATGTTTCTGCTTTTCATGTGAAATCTGACGGCACGGGCATCGTAACATTTAGTTATATTCACTATACCTCAACTTTTTAGTGGATTTTTTTATTCACTGATGCATTTTTGATTTTATCTAAATCGCAGTGTATTCTTTCTTTTTCATTGAAATTGGCTTTGTATAATGAGGGCATTCAGTTATTATTATTATTATTATTATTATTATTATTATTATTATTATTATTATTATTATTGTAACATAAAACAAAAAAATCACGTTCCAGTTATTATTGTGAGAAAAAGACCCATTAAATGAAAATCATATCACAAGGACGCTCTGAAGATGACAGCAGGAGCTATCGTAAGCTGAGAGCCGTACTGGGTAAATTCTTCATGTGTAAAAATGTGTATATTATATAACAAGGAGAAAGTAGAAACACATTTCACCTATTGGGGTTCTTCTTCTTCTTCTTCTTCTTCTTCTTCTTCTTCTTCTTCTTCTTCTTCTTATTATTATTATTATTATTATTATTATTATTGGAAAGAGAAACCCACAAGATTCCTGTTTATAACTTGTTTACTTGTAAATATTTACATGTAAACAAGTTATACAAAGGAATCTTGTGGGTTTCTCTTTCCATCTTCAGAAGAAAACTGAAAGAAGTTTTTGTTTGGATTATTATTATTATTATTATTATTATTATTATTATTATTATTATTATTATTATTATTATTATTATTATTATTTATAATGAAAATCAATTTTATGATTTTTAGACTATATCCTCAAGTTTTTATGCACACTGTTGTTAACAACAGTAATGAGACGGTTAGGTCGGGTCAAAATGGCTTGTATTTGAGCAGCAACAAAAGCAACCCTTCAAGCCATACCCACGGGCACTGGAGCCCTCTCCTTAAAAACTGCGACCGGATGTTGATCAAGGAAAAGTTCTCGTGTTTCCATCCGACAGTCCAAAACTAAGCAACGCTGTCAGAACGTTATCGCCTTCACGTTTCCGGTTACTAACAGTAAGCTAATATGTTTACGTTGCGCGGCTGCTTGCTAACGAGGTAGGGAGCTCAGTGTTTCTTACGTAGTCTCGTTACTACGACTGAAGAGGGTGTGGATATTCCGTTCGTCCGAGGATAAGGTAAGTTGTTGTTAGATCGTTATTTAATTGTTAACTTCGTTGTTTATGAATGCACTGAATGCGCATGTGCTGACATATTCGAAAGCCTGTCAAGAATTGATCGAACGAACGCTACCATTAGGTGTCTAATAATCTGATCTTCTTCAGATAACAACAAAAGAAAACGTGATTGATTTACGTAAATTGGATTTGAAACGTCTGTTGTCCTCGAAACCGTAAAAATAAGTAAGAAAAAGTAAGGAGAACTAGACACTATCGAAACAGATTTCCCAACACTTGAGCTGTAAAGACGATAGCCACATATCTGCAGCGGCACTTACAGTATAATTGATTTCAGGCGGGTTATTGTTGCTTTACAATAAATCAATATACTATGCTACACACATTCCTTAGCATCACAGCTGAATCAGTGACATACGGACCTAGATATTAACAATTACCTGTAATGCCTTTCCTGGTCAGTTTTGAAAGGTGTTAATAACTCTGTGATCAGCCAGTGAGAACACAGAGAGCCTTGAGGTACGGCGCTTTAACGGAATTTGTTGTGTTGACACTTTAGTGCCAGTTGAGTGAGGCTTTGCGTACATGACGTTTCGTTCTGTAAGGTTCTTTTCCTTTTTCGTTCTGCCAGGTGTTTTTCTTTTCGTTCTGCCAGGTTTTTTTCTTTTTCGTTCTGCCAGGTTTTTTCTTTTTCCTTCTGTTAGGTTTTTTTTCTTTTTCGTTCTGCCAGGTTTTTTTCCTTTTCGTTCTGCCAGGTTTTTTATCTTTATGTCAGGCTGTTTTATGTTTTTAAAAGCGTCAATGTTTAAATGTATTTGAAATTCTTGTTTAGGATATATTTTAGAATTCTTGTTTAGAATACATTTTAGAATTCTTGTTTAGAATACATTTTAGAATTCTTGTTTAGAATACATTTTAGAATTCTTGTTTAGAATACATTTTAGAATTCTTGTTTAGAATACATTTTAGAATTCTTGCTGAGAATATGTTTTAGAATTCTTGTTTAGAATACATCTTAGAATTCTTGTTTAGAATATATTTTAGAATTCTTGTTTAAACTATATTTTAGAATTCTTGATGAGAATATATTTTAGAATTCTTGTTGAGAATATGTTTTAGAATTCTTGTTTATAATATATTTTAGAATTCTTGTTTAGAATATATTTTAGAATTCTTATTGAGAATATATTTTAGAATTCTTGTTGAGATTATGTTTTAGAATTCTTGTTTAGAATACATCTTACAATTCTTGTTCAGAATATGTTTTAGAATTTTTGTTTAGAATATATTTTAGAATTCTTGTTTAAAATATATTTTAGAATTCTTGTTGAGAATATATTTTAGAATTCTTGTTGAGAGTATGTTTTAGAATTCTTGTTTATAATATATTTTAGAATTCTTGATGAGAAAATATATTTTAGAATTCTTGTTGAGAATATGTTTTAGAATTCTTGTTTATAATATATTTTAGAATTTTTGTTGAGAATATATTTTAGAATTCTTGATGAGAATATGTTTTAGAATTCTTGTTTAGAATACATTTTAGAATTCTTGTCTAGAATATATTTTAGAATTCTTGTTTAGATTATATTTTAGAGTTCTTGTTTAGAATATGCTTTAGAATTCTTGCCTTTGGGGAAAACGATTAAACTTTCACGTAATAACATTTGCTTGGCAGTTATAACTTATCTGACTGTCACCGTTCACTCTGACCCTTAACGGATGTCAGCTATGAAGTTAAGGAGGACGGTCCGAGTGATTCAAAGGGCAGGCGATAAGAAGCCGCCACTGAACCTAACAAGGACAAGGGAAAAGAAAAATTGGGTCTAAATCCAAAGGAATTAGACTAACCCCTTCAAAACATCTGCCACGACCAGGGAAGACCGCAGTGAGAAAATTCTCGTTCCTCCCTACAGAAATAATATGAAGGTCAAATGACCGAGATTCAATCAAACATAATCTTTAAGAATATATATGTGGAACTGGAACGACCAGGGAAAGCCGCAGTGAGAAAGGTCAAATAATCGAGATTCAATCAAACATAATATAAATGGAACTGGAATTGGAATAAAAAGTTTATGGAATTTAAAGTCTAGGCCAACGCCAAGCGCTGGGACCTATGAGGTCATTCAGCGATGGAAGGGAAATTGAGAGTAAACGGGGAGTGTGGAAAGTAAGATGGAAGAAAGAGAATGTGAACGGAGGTACAGCAAAAGGAATGAAAGGGGTTGAAGTTAGGGGCCGAAGGGTCGCTGCAAAGAACCTTAAGTAATGCCTACAGTGCACTGTGTGAGGTGTACTGACGGCACTACCACCATACGGGGAAGAATATATGTGGGACTGACTGAGTGACTTCACGCACAAATCTGGCGTCGCAACAGCCAAGGTCATCAACGGCTGAATGAACGTGGGATGTACCAGAGGATTAGCAACTGGTTATAAGTTTCCATGACGACGGTCTGATAATCTATTTCCGTTTTAATCGCCGACATCTTAGTCGCGACAAGGATTTTATGCTGCGCCGAAATTCTGCACATACGTGACAAGCTCCGTATTTGCTTGCAGTCTTTTTTTTTTTTTTTTTTCAGGCACAGCTTATGCGAAGGCCAGCAAGTCAGCGACATATCTTTATTGCGGTCGTAAAACCATGCTTGCTTTGTCCTGCAGGGGCTGTTTCATCTCTCATTCTGCTGTACATATTTGGCAAGTAGTAATAATAATAATAATAATAATAATAATAATAATAATAATAATAATAATAATAATAATAATAATAATAATAATAATAAAGCGATCTGTTTACTTTATCTTCATTCAGGATATTGCTATGGTAAGGATATGTACGAGTACCTGGCATTTTCACTTAATAATAATAATAATAATAATAATAATAATAATAATAATAATAATAATAATAATAATAATAATTTTACAGTCATTCAGGATATTAATAATAATATTAATTCGCTTAATTAATTAATTAATTAATAATAATAATAATTAATAATAATAATATAATAATAATAATAATAATAATAAAATAACCTGTTTATTTTATCAGTCATTCTTATATTCCTATGGGATTTCCGGGGGTAATAATAATAATAATAATAATAATAATAATTAATAATAATAATAATAATAATAAAGCGACTGTTTATTTTATTCTCATTCGGATATGCTTTTTGATGGGGTCTGTATGTGGCATTTTTCGCTCAATAATAATAATAATAATAATAATAATAATAATAATAATAATACATAATAATAATAATAATAAAGTAACCTATTTTATCCTTATAACATTCTTAATAATAAATGTGGATTTCCGCTTAATAATAATAATAATAATAATAATAATAATAATAATAATAACCTGTTTATTTTATCCTCATTCAGGATATTCTTATGATGGGGTATGTATGTGGCATTTTCGCTCAATTTTTAATAATAATAATAATAATAATAATAATAATAATAATAATAATAATAATAATAATAATAATTTTAATAATATTCTTACTGTTT
>NC_089748.1:57539593-57567093 GCF_040412425.1 Macrobrachium rosenbergii
GGTACAGAGCCATTACTTTACCTGCTTAT
The DNA here is from genome assembly GCF_040412425.1 of Macrobrachium rosenbergii. Lineage (NCBI taxonomy): Eukaryota > Metazoa > Arthropoda > Malacostraca > Decapoda > Palaemonidae > Macrobrachium > Macrobrachium rosenbergii. The sequence goes on from NC_089748.1 coordinate 57,539,623, forward strand.
CAGTTATATAAAGGTTAGATAATACAAAGTCATTTCTTAATCTCATTAATTCTTAGGAGTTTAAGTTTCAATTTCTTGAACATTAATTAAGGCAAAGACGTATAAAAGATTAGCAAATTCCTGAACGTTTTCTCTTTTTTCTGTCGAGCCATTTCTTAAGAACCTCTCTCATTAATGTTCGTCAGGTCATGTTCGTTTTTTGATGCTAACTCAAAACTGATTAGTAATCCCCCTTTGTCTTTCACTCAGATTTCCAAATTTCATGTTCATTCTCTGAGACTGAATGTTTTTACTCTGAGGTTTAAAGCGTTTACAGTTTTCAGGGTATTAACACATTCCACTTTAGTTTTTGCTGTTTCATGTTACTAATTAAGAAACTTTACCTGTAATTTTGAAAAAAAAAATGTTCCGTGGTGGTTTAGAATCGTATCGTAGACATTATCGGCCCAAACCTAATGAGTGCACTGTATTTCTACCTTACATTTCATATCTTGTATCTTCAATTCTTTACCTTAATTATATATATACCCTGTACAGGTCTAGCAAATAAGACTGGACCTTGAAGCATCTCATGAATTACTTTGATCGTTTTCACATTTGACCTGATTTCATAACCGAAGGTATTCATGTCCTTGTCATGCTTCTACTACTGCTAGTACTACTACTATCAATAATAATAACGTGACATAGGTAAGTTATCCTTAAGGCAAATGTTGAAGATCCCAACCTCTAGGGGTTGTGGACGCTGAGGCTTAGCGAGAGAGAGATAGAGAGAGAGAGAGAGAGAGAGAGAGAGAGAGAGAGAGAGAGAGAGAGAGAGAGAGAGAGAGAGATGAAGCCTTGTGGGTGGGTGGAGGAAGTTGATTCATCAGGACGGCCTCTGAGCATCTCGCCTGTTGTGATTAGATAGTGGCTCTGTAACTTCTTCCTATTCTTCTTCTTGTTTTTCTGTTAATGTTGGCCTTTTAGTTTTTTTTTTGTAGTTGTTCTTGTCTTTCAGTATTCTTCACATCATCTCATTTTGTGTTTATTTTCCTCCTAGTTATTTTATCAGGCCTTTCCTTGTTTGTAATGCTCGCCTCGTCTTTTATTTTGTCGCTGTTGTTTTAGTTCTTGTTGATATTCTTCTTCTTATTGTTCTCTCTCTTCTTACGTACTTTTCTTTTTCGTCTTATTGCTGTTGTCCGTTGCCTTTTCAAGTCTCCTCTTTGATTTTATTTTCCCCTCTTATCTGGCTGGGTTGCAAGTATACTTCTTAACCCTCATTTGCAGTTGATCTTTTGTTCCATACAACATTTCTGTATACACAATATACTATTTCTGTCAACTCATATCAACTTCCATACGTAAATAAATAAAGAAACATAATTCCTTTATTTTCAGAACTGCGCATCAAGGATGGGTAAGCATATCCTGCCATGGGTCCTGCTCATTGTGGCAATAGTGGTTCGTCTCATTCTTGCTGCTCCTTCGACCTCCTCAGATGTCAGCGAAATTAATTCTGTAAGATTTCGTCTAACATTGTTTACGTTCATCTTTTTAATCTGGACAGGATATAGAGCCTATTGCTTCACTGGCAACTGATCTCTTCAGTGAATTCTAGCAAACGTTTACTTAATTTCTGTAATGAGAATCGCTAACATCAAAACAGTAGTGATATGCATAAAAAATACTGTAAACAATCACAGACTTGGGATCTCTTTGAAAGAAGGAGGAAACTAACCTAAAAGAACTCAACCTAACCTAGTAGCTTGGATTTTAGGCCTTATTAATAACTACACTGTCGCACTATCATGAGCCAATAAATACTGATATAAATATTATATGCGGAGAGGTGTAAGATGGCAAGGTGATGTACAAATAGTGATTTCCTGTGTTAAAAGATATTTTGACTGATACCTCTGGAGAGAGAGAGAGAGAGAGAGAGAGATTTTTAACCAGAATAATCACCTGGCCATCTAGAACAAGGGCCTTAAGTGGTAGATATAGATCTTTGGGATGGTCGTTAAATTCTTGTGGGTCTATAAGGGATCGATAAATACCGGCTGTCAAGAGCTGACATTCGTATAAAAATAATATCCACAAAATAATACAATTATGAACTTATTAAGTAAAATTGTATTTTGATTATTGCATTATTTAAACATTTCATTTTATATTCATATTTACTGAAACATAATGCAAGTAATCTGGTGTTGATATATTAGTAGTAGAAAACTGGAATTACAAGACAATAGACAGTCATAGTATCTGTTCTCATATGGATGAATTGGCATGCATTTCGTTTAAGTTGCTTTCTGTTATTATTAATATTCGTTTAACGCATTTTCATCAATAGCACGGTACATTATTCGTCTATCCTTGAAGAAGATTATTGTTGATATATTATTTATATTTTTTTACATACCAGGGGTCGCTGGCCTACCCATCCGTTAAGTTATCTTTTATATGCAAGTACGAGCATGCGCAGTTCTAGGCAAACCACTGCAAATCTCACGGTATTCTACTTCCAGGTTCGTGACCCATCCGCTGACTACCACTTGTCGTACTCGATATTCGACTCAGTGGCCACTCGAAGCTGCCGAAAGAAATGTCACAGGAGGGACCACCTGAACAGATGTCGACTCAACTTCTCGTGCCTTCTGCGAGGATAAAGGACTAAAGTCTTTCTACCGCGTCGAGTACAATCTGAACTGGATTTCCGGATCGTCAGATGAATTGCTGCCTCTCTGTCTCATTCCTGCTCTTTAATTCTTTACAATATATCGCAGTTTTTGACACAAGTTTCCAGGGGTAGTTTTTATTTTTTTAGGGAAGTTTTCCCTCCTTGCAAAACTATCAGAATTTTTAATGTCAAAATGTACTAAAGAACTTTCTACGTAGCATAAAACTATAAAACTATTTTTGTACGGATAAAACTAGTTTTAAAATAATGTAATTTTTGCAATAAAAAGAATCTTTGGTATAAACGCTTTTGCTGTGTAAAGTGTCCTAAATTCATTAAGTGGGTTCTTAAAGGCAAATACTTTTCTAATGCAGTAAATAAAGTTACACGTTCTTATTGTAAAACTGTTCAAAATTAAATACATTTTTTGCTGACAGCAACTTTTATTAAGTTCCTGATGGGATCAACTGCTTGAGTCTTTGATAAAGGCAATTTGTCTTTAGGTTTAGCAAAAAAAAATTTTTGTTTTGTTTTGTACAGTGGATTATCAAATTACAAATTTCTCTCAAGTGTACAGGAAAGTCAACATTTTCTATAGAATATGGGAGGTCAAAAACTTGTTGCAAGTCTGCGGTGGGGTCATTAAATTTTTACTCAGGTTCTGATGCGTCAACAATTTTGAGTTTTAAGATAATGGCGAGGACTTTATTAGTTTACCGTGTGGTTAGCAATTTGATACATGGATTAGTTCTTTGGATAAACGAGTTCACCAATTAGCGTCTGGTCTGTAGCTAAGTCAAAAATTCGTTTCAAGTCTGAACTGAGGTTGACAGTCTTTTTCTCAGTCTACAGTGAAAGGAACAATCTACCTTAATTTTCCAATGAGCTTATGACTTTGATGCTGTTTAATGGTGACACTGGCAGATTTACAGACTATAACTTTTAAAAAGATGTATCCAAATTTCAATTACCATTTTTGTTCGATTTATTTTCTTTCTTTATGGCAAATGGCTTAAAGGGTTTTACTTGAAGATCGCAGTAGTTTTAATATATATATATATATATATATATATATATATATATATATATATATATATATATATATATATATATATATATATATATATATAAAATATAAAATTAATTTACAAGTGGTTCTGAATTAATGAACTCTCGCATAAGGCTCTGACAAATGGTCCTTCTCCTGCAGTTATCAACGAATTAGGTGAAGGAGCGTTGCTCTTGTATTATTATTGTGAGAATCAGACTCCTTCGAGAGAAAATGACATCAGTAAGCCTAAATACTCTTTTGCTAAGTAATGCCCAATTCTCCTACCTCTCAGCCCTCACGTCTTTGCCAATGATACAGAACAGTGATTCCCAAATTTATATTTCATGAGCAAGCATCATATCTAATGTAAAATTCTATCAACAAATTTGCTTCTTGAACACACACACACACACACACACACACACACACACACACACACACACACACACACACACACACACACATATATATATATATATATATATATATATATATATATAATTTTAATATTTTATGATCTGCTTGCATTCATAAATTTTGCTGGCAATGAAAAATAGTTTATATATATATATATATATATATATATATATATATGTATATATATATATATATATATATATATATATATATATATATATATATATATATATATATATATATATATATATATATATATATATATATATATGACAGAAAGAATTGGCTGACAGGCACGAAATGCCTTTTATATGTAGCTTCATCTGTATAAAATAAGGGAAAACAAGAGAATGTGGTCTTCACCTCGTTTACTTTATAAACAAGAACTCATTAGCCTTTCTGTGCCTCATAGATCTTCTTGGTACTCGAGGAATGTTGCACTGAATATATATATATATATATATATATATATATATATATATATATATATATATATATATATATATATATATATATATATATATATATATATATATATATATATATATATATATATATATATATATATGTACTGTATGTATGTATGTATGTATATGCAGCTTAAAGACACTTTTTGCTGAGGCGCATTTAAATAACTGCTTATTGCATTCAGCTTACATTGTGAATAAATATCGAAGAAGCTAGCAAGGACTCTGTGTGATTATATTGAAATGTATTTTTAACTACTGAACTACGTGGTACGATATCAAAGGCTCTGAGCAGACGACTTTAAATATTTACACCGATTTATAACAGAGCGCCGTGTGGTTATTCCTGATAATTTACAGCATACCAACGAAGAGTGTTTTATAACCGAGTGTTATTTTTAACCAAGAAAAAATTCCATCGCAGGAACTACTGCTAATTATAGCTGCTGGAGGCAATGCTTACCTTATAGGTCTTCTAAAAACTAAAAGCAAACTCGATTCAAGCTTGCTAGAATCCTCTGCACTTTGTTTATCATCTTTATTAACAACGAAAGTTCTATTTTTCTCGCCTCTGATTAATTCTCAACCTTTAGTTTCAAGCACCAGCCTTTATGAATGATTAAATGCAAAGGTCATATTGTGTTTAACGAATCTGATTTAGTAATGAGCTTCGTTGGGAAATAAATATTTACTATTTTTTCCATTATCTACCGTTCATAGCTTGAAGGTATTATAGCAAAACAAATTGTTTGTTTTCATATAGTTTTTTGTTACATGAACACTGATAACCTAAGATCATTACTTCTATGTAAGCTTTATTTAATGATTACCTGTTATATAGTACTGGCTACAGTTTGTTATCTCGACGTTAATATTTGTTAGATATATATTCCAGTTATTTACATAACTAAAGTGGAAAATTATAACATAAGTTTTATAATATTGCTAAATTAAGATTATTTTTTCATAACAGTATTAAAGTTTACTTTTTACGCAAGCTTTATCACACCATTCTACATGGAATCTTCGAAAACATTTGATAATGCAGAGAGAAAGGTGAAGCATACTGTATGCAATATCTTGACATACTCCTGAAATATATTGCACATACCACTAAATAAAAACGTCATATATAAAGCCACAAAGTTTTGTTCGAGAATTTGCTCTCTAGCCTTTCAAACTTATCTAGTCTACAACTCCTGCATGCCTATTGTTTGTGTGAAGGGAGGAATTCCTGCCTATCCATTGTTATTGTCTCTATTTAAAGCCAAAGACTCTATAAACAACCTTCGCTGAGATCAAGTACACGTGTTTAACCATTTAGCAAAAAAGAGGGTTGGAAAAATATAAAGCAGAAATTAAGAAAGAGCTGTGCATTTGATTTTCAAATTAAAAATCAAAATGATGTGTTTAGAGTGGAACATAGTTCACATGGTTCTAAACATTCTTGCTACGACGGTTCCAAATATTTTGCTTTGTGGGGGTCGTGGTTAACATGCCACCAAGTTTATGTTTAGGCTGAAAACAGTTTTTAGGACTCAGATATTCTAGTAAGAAATGTGATTAAACGGACGATACCAATGCTGTACTGTTTTTGGTTGAAATGACAATAGCTCATGTAGTTTCGACTGGTCAATTTGGTTAGGAACACGGTCACGGGATTATAAAGAATAGTATTTGAGCATGCACTTATTTTCAGAACCGGTGCTTCGTGTTTTTAAATAAAATTTTGCAGCTTACAAGGACGAAGACGAAATAACAAAAACATATTACAGTTTGAAAGGGGGAAATTAGATATGAAAAACTACCCTCTGGCATCATTTGGTTCATAAAATACTGTTTTACCAACCAATTTGTTATGTAAATATGCAACAGTTTGTGATGCATTAGGGTCAGGTCAAATGCAATGTCATACTATGGGTCAAATGTCAGATATAAAATTTGACTTTAACCATAAATTTTCAATTATACTTAAATCTTAAACGATACAAGAGAGGAACGTCATATGTGTCCTTTAAAATATTAAAACCCATGTGCATGGTAAAGTCATGGTCAAAAGTCAATGTTGCAGGTCAAAGATTAAATAGGTCTTGACTTTTGAAGTACATTTTGGATGCCGAGTTCACTACATGGTCATACTGAAAGGTAAAAGGTCAAGCAGGAGCTTAACCCTAGTCATAACTGTTGGACTCACTCAGTCACTGTGCAAGAGGTCAAGGTTAAGTTAATCTTGCCCATAATTTTTGAGCGACACAAAACTGAGACTTTGCGTTTGACATACAAAAGTCCAATAATGATTACGACATGTCATGAGGTCAAGGTTATCTCTTGGCCATAATTCTGTATCTTTATGAAACAGAAATTTTGTATTGGGTATGCGGTAAACACTACTTAATTATAATTACGTCGAAGTGGTGAGGCCAAGGTCAAGGAAATACAAAAAGGTCATGGGCCTTATAAATATACATATAATACATATCATATATATAATAAATATACATATATATATATATATATATATATATATATATATATATATATATATATATAATTTGTAATAGCCACAGTAGATTCTACATATATATACATACACACACACACACATATATACAGTATATATATATATATATATATATATATATATATATATATATATATATATATATATATATATATATATATATATATATATATATATATATATATATATATATATATATATATATATATATATAAGTTACAGGAACTACACAAGGACACATCGAACAACTAATGATTTCCTACAAACAGTCTGTAATCGCACAAGACTCGACGACTAAACAAATCGTTACAACTCTGCATTCAAGAAACCGCAAATGGACGGCTCTTCTTTTGTTTTTGTATACTACAAAAGTATTACATGATTTATACTTTACACTATGTTTTGAATACGATTAAATGACACAGAAATGGCGATTTGACATAATGCTTTGTATTATGTCTCCTCTTAGCAAAATTGCTATAGCTCATCTTGCACTGCCATAGTAAGTTGTCTTCTAATTCATAGAAAATGGTGTATATTGTTTCTAGGGTGACTAACGTAACGGTATGTGTCTTGCCTCACTTGGACAATGGAACCACCTAGCAAATTCAATTTCAGAACAACCGGTTTAACAATTTAAAAACATAAATAACTCAGTTTTCCTTTAGTTGCAATAACCAACATTTCACAAATTAATGATGCGTGATTTTATTTTTGTTTATTGTTTCACAACCTTTGAAAATAAAGGCGTTGCAGCACAAATGCTAGTTTTTTTCTTTGGTTCTCCATTGCTCGTCTTGGTAAGCATCTTAAGGTGTTTTCACATGGACGATTTTTCTTTTTTTCCTGTACTTTGTGATGCCGTATCGCCAATATTGAAATCAAACTGCGCTAATGTTGTCACACAGGCTGAATCATTTGATGCCTTAAACAAGAGTTTTTCTTTCCTCGGGAAGCAGTCAATGTGCATATAACCAATGCTATAAGTAATACGCTGGATATTATTAAATATATCACTTGGTTGAACGCGCATTGACTGCTTCCAGAGGTAAGAAAAAACGCTTAATATTATGCAGTATATGATAACATATTAGCAAGTGTAACTTTTGAGTGTTTATGGAACTGCCAACTTTCCTTTGACTTTGTTTAAAAACAATGACGTCTACAAGCTATAAGACTAGCCTATGAAAAAAAACGAATAATATGAATGATTCATTGCTAGAATATGTTGCACAGTATAACTCCAGTCACCCTACTCACGAGTCAATTGTACTAATTTTAATCATATTGGCCTCTGTTGAGAATGTATTGGACAGGCCTTTCCTCCCTCACAAGGATTCTGATCTTTGGCTGCAAGAAGACGAACATGGCGGGTCTTCATTTTTGCTGGTACTACTGGCTTCTTTGAATGAACTCTCGCATCAAGAAGTAAAAGTCTGCTAGCAATGTACCACTGTAAGAGAGCCGGATGAATAGCCTGGCCAAAGATTTCCCAACCGAAGGCAATATAATTAAAAGAAAAAAAAATAGAAGAATGATTAATTTGAGGTATTAGAGGGACGGTGCGCAATCAGTACTAGAAACGAATGATTTGTCTAATTACCTTGTTGTAAAACAACAGTTACTATACTCAGCATAGGCCAATACCATGTAAGTTACAATCTTTCTAGGCTAAATCAGCGGCAAACTGGCAATGATCCTATTAGAAAAACGTTGCAACTGAAAAGCATATTCACAAAATAGATATTGTCTTGGTTAAAATAATATATACTGAAAATGCTCCTTGAAGAAAATGACAGTCTAAGGCATTAAACGATTCGACTAGTATGACAACACAAGCACCTTTCAGAGCTCCAGAAACGCTGTAAGGCGAACACATTTTCTGTCATCTCCTTGCACCTTGCTGCAAGTAACATAAGTAGCAGCAACAGGAAGACACTTTGTTCACATTCGCTAATAACGACATCCGAGTCCAACTGATTAGTAATTTCATGCTCCATTGACAATATCGCGAGGTTTGACAATCTGAGCTGACTCATATTTGATCTTAGATAGTTTTTGATTAGCTTTAACTTGGAGAAGCTTCTCTCACAACTGGCAACACTTATTTCGACGGTTAAGAACAATCTCAACATTATAACAATATCTGGAACACAGATATCAAGGTTGAACTGTTGAATGAACTGCAGAAGCTCAAGAGGTCCTCCTTCAATAACTTCCTATCAGATGAAATATGCTAGAAAATCTAGAATTATCCCAGACCAGACCTGCTCAAAAGATGCCAGAGTGCCTCCTTCCCTCCGGGACAGTGCCGCCAGAAGCGGACCGCCCAAACCCCGCTGTTTTTGCCGCTGCTACAAGACACCTTTATTGATATTCCGCTTGGCCTGTAAAAAAAAAAAAAAAAAAAAAAAAAAAAAAAACTCTGACGTCATGTTTAATAGCGGAAGGAGGAAGTTAAAGTATACCTTAGTTTAACCAGACCACTGAGCTGATTAACAGCTCTCCTAGGGTTGGCCCGAAGGATTAGACTTATTTTACGTGGCTAAGAACCAGTTGGTTACCTAGCAACGGGACCTACCAATTCTTCACTGGCCGGCCGGAGACTCGAACTCGGTCCTAGCAGAGTGCTAGCCGAGAACTCTACCGACTCGTCCAACGAGGAGGACGTGGCTGACACATTGAAAAAGGCATGGAAAGGGTATGTAATGGGAGAGAGAGTCTTTAATGGAAAAACTGGAGGCAGAAAGAGATGTGGGGGAAGAGGGTTCGTACTGAAGATTCTGATATGGAGGAGATCTGGTCGTTTCGACTGCAAACAGAGGCAGCGATTAATGTTAATGTTCGGTGACCATGTATTTAAGATACCGACGTCTGAGTATAAGGTGAGAGAGAGAGAGAGAGAGAGAGAGAGAGAGAGAGAGAGAGAGAGAGAGAGAGAGAGAGAGAGAAGGCATTTTTAATAAGCTGAACGTACACATATTCACTTAAACATTATGCAGCCTGGCAAATGCGGTATTAGGTAAACAACACCTTGATAAGCAATTCACGAAAATATTATTATTCCAATTAATGAGGTCTTATCGTTACAAAATACAAGCCAACGTAATTTTTCATTGTAATGCTGAGGTTACTATAAATATGCATGCCGTGTATGGAAACAAAGGACTTGTTTAAAAAAATATTGCTGTTTTGCTAGAATTAGGGGAACACTTGGTGGTAATTTACGCTGACGTGATTGATACTTATGCTGATGGTATAAATTAAAGCAGAATATTAAATAATAAGAAGATCTTGCGATAAAAAAAGACTGAATAAACAACCAGACAAAACGATAGAAGTCCAACTGCAATTTTAAAAAAATAAATACTTTACGATCAATTACCGCTACAGACCCAAGTATTCTGTATAATTTAGCACAATTACCATATTGTGGTAGCGAAAAGGCAATAAATGGATAATAAATTTTAAAAACAATATTTTTTACGGTTATTTCGAGCACGCAAGCGTTCGCTTTCTTGCTTTCTACATTACAGCAGAGTCAGCCGTTAATCGAACGTAAGACGTAAACACGAAGTGAAAATACGACTTTTCTTTGATGACGTCATGTTTGTTGTGAAGAAGCTGACTGGTGTTTTCTTCTCGTTTGGTTAATCTTTTGTGTGTGTCATAGTTCCTGATATTTAGAATCCCTCTAAGGTAAAGGTTAAGTGTTTGTATATTTACATGTGGTACTGAGAGAGAGAGAGAGAGAGAGAGAGAGAGAGAGGAGCTGCAATATTTTCAGCCTTCTCTGGTTCTTTCCTTGTAGCTGTAGAAATCGTGAAATTTTGCCCATATTGTGTTGCTAAATTTACATTTATAAACTTCAATGATAAAAGTTCTTATTGCGTTATATGCACTCAATCTCAATATCTCTATACGTATATCTTAATATATCTCAATTTAAACTGTATTTCTATAATACATAAACAGTTTATTTTAAACATTTTCGTTCTTCTAAGAATACAAGTCTTTTAAGGATTTATGAAACCTACTTGAGTGTGCGCGCGCGCATGTGTGTGTGTGTTTTTTTAATGGTACGTATCTTCAGTCTTTGGAAGAAAGGACTAAACGTGGGAGAACGAAATAGAAAATACGGAAAGACAAAGCAGTTCGACGAAATAACTACTATTTGATTTAAAGGAATTACCTTCAGTCAAGCAAGAAAATGAAAGGAAGCGCAGCCTCTTCAAATGCTGTAGCGGTTCACCACATACACTTTTGTAACGTTTGACTCGTATCTTACTAAAGAGCCGGAGGAAGTTGCGCATGCGCTTTTCAAAAGCAAACTCCGCCTCGATGGTGCATCTGGTAACACCTTGTGAAACGCTTCACCCCACAAGATGAACAAATCTTTTATGAAATTTGGAGATCATGACGAACGAAGGAGGAAGACCGTATGGAAGCATCATCATGAAAGAGAGAAATGCACCTAGAAACTGTAACTATGTAAGCCAGTAAGCGTTTTCGATTTGTGTTGCGATTATTGTCTCACAATTGAAGAAAATGTTTTCAAGGGTATATCCAGCATGAATATCATAATCATGTTATCTGGCAAACAAGATTTGGGAGCAATTTAGCAGCTATAAAATACTATTTTTGCAACACAAAGAAAATAATTTCTGCATAATTACTGACGTCACAAGTAAAGGCGTTACGATAGTTATAAAGTCTGTTCTTGGAGCATTTAGAAGTCTAAGTCAAGTTAGACAGATAGATAATTTCGAAAAACTAGTGCTTTATTTGAGACTGGTAGCAATAACGTATGGACGAAGTGGTTTATTCATACAATCGCCACAGTGTCACTAACAAAACATAAAAAGTTTAAAGCCAAATGTGAGAAAAAATAGAAAAAAAATCCATATTGTGATACATTGTCACCAAAAAAGCAAAGAAATGTTAAAACCAAATGTGAGAAAAAAATGCATTTTGTGATAGTAAACAAGCACAGGAATATTATAGACAGACTGGCAATTTAGAGTTTCCTCTTCAGACTGTTCTGTCGAGAAAGAGGAAAATTCACATCCTTTTTTGACCGAATGAAGAGCTGTCTCATCCTCTTGTGCGCAAGCAAATACCTATAATGAAAGGCAATAAAAAGCACCAAGGACCCAGACCCTTTCCGCTCGCCAAGGAACGGGACAATCAAGGGCTCTAAGGATCTGCTTGCTGTCCAGAACGAAGACAGGGTACAAGCGGTATCTCGCAAGCACTGATAGTAATAGAGAGGAAGGTGTGACACCTACCACTCGTTTAATTGTGCTTTTATCGTGGCCTCTTAGAAGACTTGTTTATTCGGTCAACATCGTTTAAGCAAGTTGCCTTCATCTGGCTTTCAGGCGAGGTCCGAGAGTTTCGATTTGCTTGGAGTTTGGACGGATGTGTTGGTTTCTAAATGAGTTGATTTCTAAATGGAAAAAATGGAAATAACAGAACAAATCAGGCAAGGTCCGAGGATTTCTAAATGGAAATAACACAACAAATCAGATTTGATTTGCCTGAGTTTGGACGGATGTGTTGGTTTCTAAATGGAAATAACATAACAAATCAGACAAGTTGATTTCTAAATGGAAAATGGAAATAACACAACAAATCAGACAAGGTCTGAGAATTTCGATTTGCCTGGAGTTTGGAAATAACGGATGTGTAAGAGTTGATTTTTCTAAATGGAAATAACACAACAAATCAGACAAGGTCTGTCTGAGAATTTCGATTTGCCTGGAGTTTGGATTTGGATGTGTAAGAGTTGATTTCTAAATGGAAATAACACAACAAATCAGACAAGGTCTGAGAATTTCGATTTGCCTGGAGTTTGGACGGATGTGTAAGAGTTGGTTTCTAAATGGAAATAACACAACAAATCAGACAAGGTCTGAGAATTTCGATTTGCCTGAGTTTGGACGGATGTGTAAGAGTTGGTTTCTAAATGGAAATAACACAACAAATCAGACAAGGTCTGAGAATTTCGATTTGCCTGGAGTTTGGACGGATGTGTAAGAGTTGGTTTCTAAATGGAAATAACACAACAAATCAGACAAGGTCTGAGAATTTCGATTTGCCTGAAGTTTGGACGGATGTGTAAGAGTTGGTTTCTAAATGGAAATAACACAACAAATCAGACAAGGTCTGAGAATTTCGATTTGCCTGAAGTTTGGACGGATGTGTAAGAGTTGGTTTCTAAATGGAAATAACACAACAAATCAGACAAGGTCTGAGAATTTCGATTTGCCTGAAGTTTGGACGGATGTGTAAGAGTTGGTTTCTAAATGGAAATAACACAACAAATCAGACAAGGTCTGAGAATTTCGATTTGCCTGAAGTTTGGACGGATGTGTAAGAGTTGGTTTCTAAATGGAAATAACAAGGTCTGAGAATTTCGATTTGCCTGAGTTTGACGGATGTAAGAGTTGGTTTCAACAAATCAGACAAGGTCTGAGAATTTCGATTTGCCTGAAGTTTGGACGGATGTGTAAGAGTTGGTTTCTAAATGGAAATAACACAACAAATCAGACAAGGTCTGAGAATTTCGATTTGCCTGGAGTTTGGATGGATGTGTAAGAGTTGGTTTCTAAATGGAAATAACACAACAAATCAGACAAGGTCTGAGAATTTCGATTTGCCTGAAGTTTGGACGGATGTGTAAGAGTTGGTTTCTAAATGGAAATAACACAACAAATCAGACAAGGTCTGAGAATTTCGATTTGCCTGAAGTTTGGACGGATGTGTAAGAGTTGGTTTCTAAATGGAAATAACACAACAAATCAGACAAGGTCTGAGAATTTCGATTTGCCTGAAGTTTGGACGGATGTGTAAGAGTTGGTTTCTAAATGGAAATAACACAACAAATCAGACAAGGTCTGAGAATTTCGATTTGCCTGAAGTTTGGACGGATGTGTAAGAGTTGGTTTCTAAATGGAAATAACACAACAAATCAGACAAGGTCTGAGAATTTCGATTTGCCTGGAGTTTGGACGGATGTGTAAGAGTTGATTTCTAAATGGAAATAACACAACAAATCAGACAAGGTCTGAGAATTTCGATTTGCCTGAAGTTTGGACGGATGTGTAAGAGTTGGTTTCTAAATGGAAATAACACAACAAATCAGACAAGGTCTGAGAATTTCGATTTGCCTGAAGTTTGGACGGATGTGTAAGAGTTGGTTTCTAAATGGAAATAACACAACAAATCAGACAAGGTCTGAGAATTTCGATTTGCCTGAAGTTTGGACGGATGTGTAAGAGTTGGTTTCTAAATGGAAATAACACAACAAATCAGACAAGGTCTGAGAATTTCGATTTGCCTGGAGTTTGGACGGATGTGTAAGAGTTGGTTTCTAAATGGAAATAACACAACAAATCAGACAAGGTCTGAGAATTTCGATTTGCTTGGAGTTTGGATGGATGTGTAAGAGTTGGTTTCTAAATGGAAATAACACAACAAATCAGACAAGGTCCGAGGATTTCGATTTGCTTGGAGTTTGGACGGATGTGTAAGAGTTGGTTTCTAAATGGAAATAACACAACAAATCAGACAAGGTCTGAGAATTTCGATTTGCCTGGAGTTTGGACGGATGTGTAAGAGTTGGTTTCTAAATGGAAATAACACAACAAATCAGACAAGGTCTGAGAATTTCAATTTGCCTGGAGTTTGGACGGATGTGTAAGAGTTGGTTTCTAAATGGAAATAACACAACAAATCAGACAAGGTCTGAGAATTTCGATTTGCCTGAAGTTTGGACGGATGTGTAAGAGTTGGTTTCTAAATGGAAATAACACAACAAATCAGACAAGGTCTGAGAATTTCGATTTGCCTGGAGTTTGGACGGATGTGTAAGAGTTGATTTCTAAATGGAAATAACACAACAAATCAGACAAGGTCTGAGAATTTCGATTTGCCTGAAGTTTGGACGGATGTGAAATGGAAATAACACAACAAATCAGACAAGGTCTGAGAATTTCGATTTGCCTGGAGTTTGGACGGATGTGTAAGAGTTGATTTCTAAATGGAAATAACACAACAAATCAGACAAGGTCTGAGAATTTCGATTTGCCTGAAGTTTGGACGGATGTGTAAGAGTTGGTTTCTAAATGGAAATAACACAACAAATCAGACAAGGTCTGAGAATTTCGATTTGCCTGGAGTTTGGACGGATGTGTAAGAGTTGATTTCTAAATGGAAATAACACAACAAATCAGACAAGGTCTGAGAATTTCGATTTGCCTGAAGTTTGGACGGATGTGTAAGAGTTGGTTTCTAAATGGAAATAACACAACAAATCAGACAAGGTCTGAGAATTTCGATTTGCCTGAAGTTTGGACGGATGTGTAAGAGTTGATTTCTAAATGGAAATAACACAACAAATCAGACAAGGTCTGAGAATTTCGATTTGCCTGAAGTTTGGACGGATGTAAGAGTTGGTTTCTAAATGGAAATAACACAACAAATCAGACAAGGTCTGAGAATTTCGATTTGCCTGAAGTTTGGACGGATGTGTAAGAGTTGGTTTCTAAATGGAAATAACACAACAAATCAGACAAGGTCTGAGAATTTCGATTTGCCTGGAGTTTGGACGGATGTGTAAGAGTTGATTTCTAAATGGAAATAACACAACAAATCAGACAAGGTCTGAGAATTTCGATTTGCCTGAAGTTTGGACGGATGTGTAAGAGTTGGTTTCTAAATGGAAATAACACAACAAATCAGACAAGGTCTGAGAATTTCGATTTGCCTGAAGTTTGGACGGATGTGTAAGAGTTGATTTCTAAATGGAAATAACACAACAAATCAGACAAGGTCTGAGAATTTCGATTTGCCTGAAGTTTGGACGGATGTGTAAGAGTTGATTTCTAAATGGAAATAACACAACAAATCAGACAAGGTCTGAGAATTTCGATTTGCCTGGAGTTTGGACGGATGTGTAAGAGTTGATTTCTAAATGGAAATAACACAACAAATCAGACAAGGTCTGAGAATTTCGATTTGCCTGAAGTTTGGAGGATGTGTAAGAGTTGGTTTCTAAATGGAAATAACACAACAAATCAGACAAGGTCTGAGAATTTCGATTTGCCTGGAGTTTGGACGGATGTGTAAGAGTTGATTTCTAAATGGAAATAACACAACAAATCAGACAAGGTCTGAAATTTCGATTTGCCTGAAGTTTGGACGGATGTGTAAGAGTTGGTTTCTAAATGGAAATAACACAACAAATCAGACAAGGTCTGAAATTTCGATTTGCCTGGAGTTTGGATGCATGTGTAAGAGTTGGTTTCTAAATGGAAATAATACAACAAATCAGACAAGGTCTGAGAATTTCGATTTGCTTGGAGTTTGGACGGATGTGTAAGAGTTGATTTCTAAATGGAAATAACAGAACAAATCAGGCAAGGTCCGAGAATTTCGATTTGCCTGGAGTTTGGACGGATGTGTAAGAGTTGATTTCTAAATGGAAATAACACAACAAATCAGACAAGGTCTGAGAATTTCGATTTGCTTGGAGTTTGGACGGATGTGTAAGAGTTGATTTCTAAATGGAAATAACAGAACAAATCAGACAAGGTCTGAGAATTTCGATTTGCCTGAAGTTTGGACGGATGTGTAAGAGTTGGTTTCTAAATGGAAATAACACAACAAATCAGACAAGGTCTGAGAATTTCGATTTGCCTGAAGTTTGGACGGATGTGTAAGAGTTGATTTCTAAATGGAAATAACACAACAAATCAGAAAGGTCAAATTTCGATTTGCCTGGAGTTTGGACGGATGTGTAAGAGTTGATTTCTAAATGGAAATAACACAACAAATCAGACAAGGTCTGAGAATTTCGATTTGCCTGAAGTTTGGACGGATGTGTAAGAGTTGGTTTCTAAATGGAAATAACACAACAAATCAGACAAGGTCTGAGAATTTCGATTTGCCTGGAGTTTGACGGATGTGTAAGAGTTGATTTCTAAATGGAAATAACACAACAAATCAGACAAGGTCTGAGAATTTCGATTTGCCTGAAGTTTGGACGGATGTGTAAGAGTTGGTTTCTAAATGGAAATAACACAACAAATCAGACAAGGTCTGAGAATTTCGATTTGCCTGGAGTTTGGACGGATGTGTAAGAGTTGATTTCTAAATGGAAATAACACAACAAATCAGACAAGGTCTGAGAATTTCGATTTGCCTGAAGTTTGGACGGATGTGTAAGAGTTGGTTTCTAAATGGAAATAACACAACAAATCAGACAAGGTCTGAGAATTTCGATTTGCCTGAAGTTTGGACGGATGTGTAAGAGTTGATTTCTAAATGGAAATAACACAACAAATCAGACAAGGTCTGAGAATTTCGATTTGCCTGGAGTTTGGACGGATGTGTAAGAGTTGATTTCTAAATGGAAATAACACAACAAATCAGACAAGGTCTGAGAATTTCGATTTGCCTGAAGTTTGGACGGATGTGTAAGAGTTGGTTTCTAAATGGAAATAACACAACAAATCAGACAAGGTCTGAGAATTTCGATTTGCCTGAAGTTTGGACGGATGTGTAAGAGTTGATTTCTAAATGGAAATAACACAACAAATCAGACAAGGTCTGAGAATTTCGATTTGCCTGAAGTTTGGACGGATGTGTAAGAGTTGGTTTCTAAATGGAAATAACACAACAAATCAGACAAGGTCTGAGAATTTCGATTTGCTTGGAGTTTGGACGGATGTGTAAGAGGTTTCTAAATGGAAATAACAGAACAAATCAGGCAAGGTCCGAGGATTTCGATTTGCTAGGAAATTCTAAATGGAAATCACTGAACAAGTTTAAGATCAACTTTCTGTACGACAGAAATGACTAGCTGGCTTTACTTCTACGTTCATTTTCGTCCACCTTAATAGTGTTTGTGGAAAGTAATTGTTCTTTCCGTTAAAATTATCGCAAGAAACACTTAACTTTAACGAAAGTAAAAAAAAAAAACAATAAATAAAAAAACGAAAACTGGAAGAAATATTATTGCACTAAAGTATTACTTTATGAAATGACTTTACAATGTTCAAGCTCTTCTGTTTTCGTCGTAAATTTCAGTTTCTGAAATAAGCGAGTTTCCTGCTCAGATAAAGCAGACAAAAGGCCCAAATGAATTAATGATTTTTTCGATTTTCTTTCAAGTTAAAATGTCAAGATGCGCTCTAGGCGTTACTCTAAAATGAAACTTGAATTGTTTGTGGCGTCCATTGACCTATCTATCGAAGACTTCCTTAGGACCCTCTTTGGATGGCAGTTTTCTCATTGAATTTATTTTCCTTGTCTGCAGGGAATATGTGCTCAGCCTCTCTTCAGATGTATGAGAAGGCCACAAAGAACTTGCCACCTTGAAGTAGAAAATTTGAAGAGACACGATTAATAGGAAATTCTCGATATCATGTGAGATTTCGGATGCTCCTGCTACAATATAAATTGCGTTTCTGATAAAGCAAACTTACGATTTCCTTTCCAGCGCTGAATGACCTCATAGGTCCCAGTGCTTGGCCTTTGGCCTAAACTCTACATTCCATTCCGATAAAGCAAACTTACATTAAAAACATCAAACCTAAGAATGATTTCAGCTACTCTCCCAGAGGCGAAGAGTCCGCCATCAATCAGATGACTCCCAGACGAGTCCTTCAGTCAAGGAAAAATGAGAAAAATCCTTGAGGCAAAACCGATAAAAAAAAAAAAAAAAACTGTGGCGGGCGGAGACGTCTCGCTCCCTTTGTCGGTAAACAAAAGTTAACAAAGGTTTTTGACTCCTGGGAGATGTAAAATAATGAAGTGATTTATCTTATGAATCCGGTCTATTGCTTTTCTTGGAACACCAGTATTGGAAGGCACTTCAAAAATTTGCTAATGACCAAGATACAGCAAGTCATTCCGAGAATAAAAGGATTTGGAGCAATTCAATATAAAATTTTTCATTGTAACGGATTTTCATATTTCATTATATACACCTGTTGAGTGGAGCGAAGACAGAAGGCACCGTTTCGAGGTTCCCTAGTTTTTAGTGTAGTATGCAGTAAACATAGGTGTCTGGAAGCGCACAAATAAATACTTTTAGAACTATTCCGTTTTTTATTATGTATATATTTACTGAAGCACTTTAATAAATTTTTATGGTGTGTATACAAGCATACATAAACGCTCATGCATATATATATATATATATATATATATATATATATATATATATATATATATATATATATATATATATATATATATATATATATATATATATATATATATATATATATATATATATATATTTATATAAATTATATAATGTATATATATATTTGTAAAAATCCTGAAAAAAGTCGACCGAGTACAATAAGTCCTGTTGCATTCCGGAACTAGAGACTATTATGCAGTTTGGGCTATAAAAAAATTGCGAGATCCATTTTTCAAAAT
Source organism: Macrobrachium rosenbergii (assembly GCF_040412425.1). Taxonomy (NCBI): domain Eukaryota; kingdom Metazoa; phylum Arthropoda; class Malacostraca; order Decapoda; family Palaemonidae; genus Macrobrachium; species Macrobrachium rosenbergii. The sequence goes on from NC_089748.1 coordinate 57,559,200, forward strand.
TGTTTACACTTTAAGATTTTATTCAGTTATTTACAATGAAAAAATTTAAAACGGGTTTCTTGCTTTTTAAAGTATTTTAAAATGAATTAATATAATTATTTTCTTTCCCTTGAAATTAATTCTTATTTTATTTGTCATAATGGTATGGTTTAATTTTTCTTTATTTTTTGTCTTGTTCGAGAACGATCTATCATAAGCAATGCAATTTAAACGGATGAAAATATGCATAAGAGGACTCTACACGATGCATTCTGCCCCGTCTTTCTCTCTCAAACAAGATGCCCTCCAAGAAACATTAGTTGTGGGTTCGCGTAGAATTGAAATCTTTTTAATCATCCTTTATAAAGGACTTATCTTCAATTTATTAGTCACTTATCATTTATGTATTACTTAATGACTTACTCATTACCCATCATTCTTTCCCGATTATATTGTTGACATTTTCATTTCTGGTAAATGTGACAAATCATGAACTTATTTACATATTTTGTTGAAATTCTAGATAATATTTTTCATCTTGTTTGTTGTAAATTTCCATTTACTTGCATTGCAAAATTCATAAACCCAACGACATATTTAATCTAAAGCTGTATCTATTTCCTTATTACAGTGTAGCTAACCTCAGGTCTCCTACATAGCTACCTAATATGGGGCTGACTTTTCCAATTGGACGGTTCACCGCGCAAGCTTTCCATCTAGCTGCGCTTTTCTGTCAAGGTCGTCGAGTTTTTCTAGTTCAGTCTAGACTCTAGATCTTAAAAAAAAAAAAAGTTGAATAGCTATTTTGTCCTATTAATCCCTTAAGTCTTCCGCTTTATATATGCACTGACCCGTAGGTGATCAGTAGTATGGAACTGCTAAAAAATTAAGTTTATATGGCCCTAGATACACTCAATCACCTTAGCTCTTCTTGAATTTGAATATAAAATTTAGGCCAAAGGCCAAGCGCTGGAGCCTATGAGGTCATTCAGCGATGAAAGGGAAATTGACAGTAAAAAAGTTTGAAAGGTGTAACAGGAATAACCTTGCAGTTGCACTATGAAACAATTGTTGGGAGAGGGTGGAAATCAAGATGGAAGTAAGAGAATATGAACTGAGGTACAGTAAAAGGAATGAAAGGGGTTGCAGCTAAGGACCGAAGGGACGCTGCAAATTCCCTTAAGTAATACCCACAGTGCACCCCATGAGGCGCAATTACGGCACTACCCACCCTACGGGTCCTTAGCTCTTCTTGCTCCATGAACAAGTTCCTCGTTGGGCGAGTTGGTAGAGTTGTCAGCTAGCACTCGCTAGGCCCGAGTTCGAGTCCCCGTCCGGCTAATGAAGAATTAGAGGAATTTATTTTAGGTGATAGAAATTAATTTCTCGCTATAATGTGGTTCGGATTCCACAATAAGCTGTAGGTCCCGCTGCTAGGTAACCAATTGGTTCTTAGCCACGTAAAATAAGTTTAATCCTTCGGGCCAGCCCAGGTGAGCTGTTAATCAGCTCAGTGGTCTGGTAAAACTAAGGTATACTTAACTTTTTTTACTCCATGAACAGAAGCGAGTGGAAATATTAAGAAATATGTTTACAATATGGAAACTTGCCACCTCTTTCCTTCACTCACGTCCTTCTTACTCTTATGAATAGGCTGCAGCGGAACTTGGAAGTGTCAGTACATGATGCGTGCGTCACAGCAGTAGACACATTTAACCACTTCTGAGCGTCTATTGGCTACTGGCTTGAATGAAAGTGACAATGGATATGCAAACTTTCCCAGACACTGTATCTTCCTATACTGGTTAGGATACGACACCAGTCTCACTTGATGAAATGACGGGGTATTTATCTTAATACTGGTTCTAATTACACGCCAGCAAGCGCGCCGAGACGCTCAAATACACACTTAACCTCTCTTATCTCTCCCATAGGCATCTTGACAACATAGGAAATATCACGGACCGAGAAGCTAAGAAATTAATATGACACGCAATCATATGTCAATATCTACCATAACCGTCTATCCATCTATTCATTCCAAACTGGAAAAAATTAATATCAAAACGAATGAAGTACCGGGAAATCAGTGTTGATGCGTAACCGGAAGGGGAGTGGCCGGAAGTGTAAGTTTGTTCATTTCAATTAGCTAGAAGTGAATTTTGCGAAATAAGGAAGGTTGTCCATGGAACGCAAGGAATACATCGCATAAAGTGAGATGAGGAAATTTGCGGTAGCGCTAAATATTTTTTTTTTTTTAGAAATGTTTCTTGTGGTTGACTGCTGTCACTTTCTACTTACATATTATATATTTAGCAATGGCTTAAATGAGAGAATTCTAAACTGCCGGCAGATATAATCTGTATATAATTCTCTTCATAAATATGGATAATTTTATATTATATCCGTATTCATATCTTTATCTATGTACCTATCTGTAATCTCTCAATCTCTCTTTCTCATATATATGTGTATATATATATATATATATATATATATATATATATATATATATATATATATATATATATATATATATATATATATATATATATATATAGATATATGTATATATACACATTCATATATAAATTGTGTATACATATATATATATATATATATATATATATATATATATATATATATAATATATATAATATATACACACCTTAATCCGTTTACCACAATAATGGATGACTCAGCAGAAAAACAACACAACTGTCACACTGCAGAAAACTTTCACGACACTAGCTGCTTCGTACACCAAAAGACAAAGCTCATCAGCAGTGTATCGATCCCTCTACACACACTTCCCTTTCTTTACGATGCATACTTCATGCCTCTATCCAACACTGTCTAGATCCTCTTTTCCTCCTTCCTCCTGAGACATCAGAATTATACATCTTTTCGTCAACCTGTCGTACTTCCCATCATACTTTCCACAATGATCACGCTATCTCAAAATACTCTCATCCAGCCTTTAACCTCCATTAACCTGTTGACACTTCTACGAATTTCCACATTTCTCACCCTTCTACTTCTTACTCCACATGTAACATTTAAACAAATAGCTTTACGCTTCAGCTTTTCTTTCATTTGCATTTATTATCTGTATATTAGACATCCACAAGTGAAGGTGACTTTACAAACCTTTCACACAATCCCTCCTTGGTTTTCACATAGACAACTGAAGTCTCTTGCCAATTTATGCACAAAGCCTGCTACCTTTCTTGCTTCACCCATTCTCAGACTTCCTCTTCTCTTATCCTACATAAAGGTTTTTCCATGTACTCACAAACTTCTCATACACCCTACTCCTTACCTAAACATATTCTGTTCTCTCCTACCAGCCCCCATCAATTCTTCTGGTATTTGTCTTATAATCAAAATCCTACAACACACCTTAAGTGGTATATTAAGAAATGATACACCACCAGAATCTTTAGTCTCCTCTATGAGCTTTGCCTACAAAAGTTGAACTGGCCCTCTCATCTATTACTCCAGAATCTTTCCCTCGTCCAGACATACCTTACACACTATGGTTCTCACTCTATAATCTCTGTAACTCCATCACACTGCAGCATCCCCTAGCACCCTTCCATTGGTCAAATTCTTGACTGCCCTCCTTGTGTCTTTAAGCAATTCCACAAGCATCCTCGAATTTCCACTAACAATTTCAACTCGGTAATCATTCAATGCTGCCTTTTTTCAATCTTCCACATACAACACAGTTTTAAAATACTCACACCACTGACCAAGGATTTCAATCTCTTTGGACAACATATTTCAATTTGCATCTTTTATTCTAGGATCTATATAACCTTTATCCCTGCTTCAGCTTCCTTGTAACACAGCATATTTTCTCTCAAGCCCTCGCTCACCCTCTTCCATCTTTTTATTACATTCTCTCTCTCTCTCTCTCTCTCTCTCTCTCTCTCTCTCTCTCTCTCTCTCTCTCTCTCTCTCTCTCATCTGCCTCTTCACCACACTATCCATCCTCCTGCAATCCTGTACTAAACCTCCCTCTGTACTAAATCTCCCTGTCTGTCTCGTAATTGCACTTTAAATAAAGCGTCTTTCTTTCACCAAATTTCTCATTTCCTCATCCCACCACTCTCAACTTTTATTTCCTCTTCCCACCCTCTTAAACCACACGCTTTCCCTGCTGACTCTGTTAGTCCATCTCGGAATCTTACACACTCTTCATTAACTCTACTTCGGTGTTTTGAACCCCAACTCATTATTCATATATTTTCTTCTTAACTGCTCTCCTCCCATAATATATATATATATATATATATATATATATATATATATATATATATATATATATATATATATATATATATATATATATATATATATATATATATATATAAATACATATATAAATATATATAGAAATAAATATATATATACTACATATATATATATATATATATATATATATATATATATAAATATATATATAATGTTTTATATAACATATATAAAATATATATAATAACCCATAAATAACCCATTAACATATTCACTGTCTCCTCATCTTAACAAAAAGGTCTCGATGAGTTTCCTTGCAACCTCATCCAGAATTATATAGTGGTGAGGCTACCTCAATTTCATAATACCCTTTTAATGTGAAAATCAGCGCTTATGAAAAAAAATGTATATAAGTACAGCTAAGTGGTACAGCAGTGAGTTCACATTAGCAAGGTCCATTGTTTGATCCACATTTGATAAGTATAAGTTGGCTAAGCCGTGAATGGGTACCTGCGATATTTGGGGTCAAGAAAAATAACACGGGGATAGCGACCTCCACCCCCAACATTATATATATATATATATATATATATATATATATATATATATATATATATATATATATATATATATATATATATAAATATATAATAATCAACACAATCACGTGTGGAACAGAAATAAATTTCTGACTCAACACATCAGGATCGAACCCAGGTCTTTCAATTGAAAGGCTTGACCGCTGCCAACCAAGCCACACAAGCCATAAAAGAAGTTGGAATCTGAGTACCACTGTACCTAAGGCTTAACTTGTTTGGCTTCGTTGGCAGCGGTCACGTCTTTCAATTGAAAAACCTGGGTTCGATCCTGATGTCAGTCAGAAGTCTAATATATATATATATATATATATATATACACATACTGTATATATATATTCTTCTTCTTCGTTTTAACGTGCTTTTACCCATTTTTATATGGGGTAAGCACGATGCCTTCTTTTTGAAGGACTTTGATTTGGCGTTGGGGTAGGCCGTAGCCTCGATCGGCTGCCCTGCCTGATATCACTTAGACCCCGGTAACGATGTGTAGTGTATCGTACCAATCCCCTCCCTTTCTCCCAGCAGCGAGGAGAACTGGGCGGTTAGGTCGACAGTTCGAGACGTGTGAGGTGTCGGTTATGTTTTAAGAAGATGGTGGAATGGCTTTGTTTATGTGTGTATTAGTCTGTAACACCCATTTGCTTTCAGCAAAACCTATTCGTTGATTACATACGTAATCCTGGGGTGTCTACACGGATAGCAAAGTGTCCGCCTTCTCTGACCAGTTGGCTGCGGATTTGAACCCGCGCCATGGACCTCTACGAAGTCCTAAGCTGCTGCTCTACCAACTGAGCCATCGAATATTATATATATATATATATATATATATATATATATATATATATATATATATATATATATATATATATATATATATATGCTCTTATTATATATATATATATATATATATATATATATATATATATATATATATATATATATATATATATATATATATATATATATATATATATATATATATATATATATATATATATATATATATATATATATATATATATATATATATATATATATATAACATGCACATTGAGTACAGGTACTTAACAATAATTTGTAGGGCAGAAACAGCACATTAAATTTTTCTCAAATCTTTCTATCTCACTGAAGGAAAATTAATTTTTTCTACTGACATACAGTAGATTTGTTAAAAGTACCTAAAATTAATAATTCCTACTGTAATCAGCTCATCTTACACTAAGTTCACATCCTCCGCAAAATCAAAGGGGAAGTTCACTGTCTCTCATACACTGTTACTTCGTTATGTGTATAACTACGAAGGATGAGTGGACGTTGCGCACAGTCTACCTACAATGTTACTCTCTTTAACATGTATCAGAGTTAGGTGAGGCGGCTAACGAGAATTGAGATTTTTGTGTAACAAAAAAAAAAAAAAAAATATCCGATGTACCTGAGAAAGGGGTCAGGTAATTTTCGTGCATATCACTGGAAATGGTATTCATATGGAGAGCGACATAGTACGCCTTCTACTTTGCATTTGTTTGCGTATTAGCTAATTAACTCTTTTCTATATACTTCCGTCTCTTCATTAATTTACCATAATAATCTTCCGGCGTAAAACAAATACATAGCGATCTTTCTTGTGTCATTTATTTCAGGTCAAACCAATCATATAGTATAATGAGCTAGGAGGCTTTTATTGCAAAGGTTTTCCTCTCAAGCGTTGAGTATTTTCATCGGGCAAAGTAAGACAAAAACTGTAAACGAAAATATTAACACTGACCTTAAAGGACCCACTGACTACTACACCACGGCCGTTCGTGCTATATAAATTAGCCTGTTCTCTCCTTCGCATCTTCTTAACACTTTAGTAATGGATAAATGAAGGGTTACGATCGCTCATCATCTACCGCCAAAGGTTACGGGGAGCGAGCGGCTTTTCGAGAATTAGAAAGGGCCATTTTTTGTGCTCTGTATGGAACCTCTAATCAGGAGCTCTGGAAAGAGCCTTTGTACCGTCGAAGGGTCCCCGTCACCATTAGGCCGAATTCGAGGTTCCTGGAAATGTGTGAAACTGTTGCGGTGGTCTCAGGGTGACTGAGGTCGCGTTGCCATTTTTCTAATATTTTTTACCTTTTTTTTTTTAATCATTTGACCTCATTCTTCTTATTTTTTCAGAGGGTGGATGGAGTGATGTGTCTCTCCAAGCGGCCAAGTACTTTGGAGATTATGTGAATACTGTTCTCTTACGTTATATAGGTACATTTTTTCATCTAGGAATGAAATAAAAAATGATTAGTCAGATGATGAGTTTATCTAGAAGTTCTGGACTGAATATAAAGTATATGGAAACCAACATACGAAAATGTATCTTTAATAACGCGAGGAGAAGGAAGTAGCATCTCTTACTGAAAAGAATAAAGAATCAGTTTATTTTCTTTAGTGATGCTTCTCAGGATCATTTTAATGAGGCTCGTTCTATTTCTCTCTCTCATCTTGAAGTTTAAATGGTGTTCAGGCTGTGGTGAAGAGGAGCGCTTCTAGGTATTTAGGATCCCATCTTAAAGAATATACAAAGGAACTTACGCAAGCCAAAGCATTTATATATGTATTACATTGATACATGCATGCACTTATAATGACTTGTGAATTCAGCCACTGCACTGAGCTGGTTCCGTAATTGGAGGTGGAAGGTTTATGCAAGTTATAAATGTTGATAAAGACAGTTACTGAATAATTCAGAGACAAACTGACCTTTAAAATCAAACAAAGAATGAGAGAGATCAGGAGTTTGAGTTTACAAACAAGAATAAATAAATTAGGTTAGGTCCAGAGTTGTGACTTATGGGATGCCAGCTCACCTGTAGATTTCAGAAGAAAACAAAAAAACTTCCTTTCAAAATTTCAACGGCTTAAAATAAAGCAACGTCACCGAACACAACAACATGGGTGCTCGAAGAAAGAAAAAAGTTTAAAATAGTTTCTAATGCGATATGAAGCTAAAGTCAAACATACCGGATGTTTAAAAAAACACTTGCGAACTAAAAAAAACCTTCGCAGACGAATAACATACG
>NC_089748.1:57569593-57579593 GCF_040412425.1 Macrobrachium rosenbergii
CATTCACCAACTTTCAGTTGAATTACCCAAACTCAATGAATTTTGATTTCGACAGATAAAAAACAGAATACGATATATATTAATTTTAAAAAAGTATAAAAACGAGATGCAAAATGATATTTCCTTTAAAACAGTTGTATTTAATAAAAACATGAAGTAAACTGTTTAATAACACACAAATTAACCTAATATCTGGTTCCAAGAATTCCAGAAATGCTACAGTTTATAATCTTAAAATGCATAAGGATTTGTTCGTGTGTTATTTTGCCTTTTAACTCATTTTGGAATTCTTTTGCAATTTTAATTTGTTCAGCTGGTCTCTATATCGCCAGTAAATTAAAATATCTTCGTACAAAATTCAGCTAACAATAAATGTAAATTATTCAACGTATATCTAAGTCATATAAAGTATGACCTTCTATGTGATTCACCCCCCCCCACCGTCTCTCTCTCCATTCAGCAGGCAAAATCAACGTCTTGAAAGAAGGCAGAAAGAAAAACAGATCACAGCTGAATACAAATATATAAAAAAAAGCTTCCAAAGCTTTCCAAATTAAGCGGTTTTCTTTGTCATGGCTCTTGCGAACAACTTCATGTCTAAATCAAGTTTCACTTTTTTCCCCATATTACAGTGCCATGAAATGACATAGCACACCTGCCAGCTGACCTTTGTCAAGGCATATAATTCACTTTTTTATAGATATTTTTTATGAGGTAGCGTCTGGAAAAGCAAGTTCTTCCAATGAGTCTACTATCGAAGGTTGCTGTACTTTCATACGGCCTCTTTTTTTTTTTTACGTTCATTTTCTTAGTAATCTTTTATTGGACAACATATCGAAGTCCATCCATTCACTGTATCAGTGTCTGATATTCTTTGTACTGACATACAGCCTTCGTTTAGAAGGACGTCCTTTGCGACCTTCCAAAAGTTGCTAGTCAAAGGATCGCCAGTAGCAGCTCATTCCACGCAACTTAAGAACCGTATGACTATGACAAATGGAAATGGAATTCGCTTGTGGCAAAGCCCAACAGGACGGGTTAACTTACTACCTTTTCCGGTAACCAACTGGTTCTTAGCCACGTAAAATAAGTCTAATCCTTCGGGCCAGCCCTAAGAGAGCTGTTAATCAGCTCAGTGGTCTGGTTAAACTAAGGCATACTTAACTACCTCTTCCATGAAAAGAAGAGAAAGGTAAGCGTAGAAGGAAGAATAATGGGGTCTGATCTTCATGGAAGCCATGGACGAGCCTCTCTCAACACGGAAAGCTTTGGTCTTCTTGGTAATAAAACAAAAAAAAAAAACGAAGTAGGGAGAAAATCCCAAAGCCCGGTGACCTGTCGGATTTACTATAATAAGTTAATCAAAATAAAACTTAATGACTTCCGTGAATCAGGAACCATGTCCCACTTGAGGGGTCCATCTGAAATTCAACCACAGACCACCAATGGAAATCATTTAGCCGCTCTTATGTCAGAAGCAATGAGAGAAATAATGTTTTAGGATGCCTCGGAAGAAAAAGTCTGGCAAAAAAAAGCTCACCTAATCAGAATTACGTTTGGGTCGACTTGAATGTTAACTAACATGTTAACATTACAACCTAAAAAAGTTTTATCCTTTCAATAATCATATTCTTCAAAATTAATAATTATAAGAAAAGATTAAAATAATATTTATTATTATACAAACTATAAGGTTCACTTTTGCCCTGAGAAAGTGGGCATAATGATAATATTTATTATTATACAAACTATAAGGTTCACTTTTGCCCTGAGAAAGTGTGTATAATAATAATTATATTAAAATAATAAGGATAATAATAATACTCAAGTAGCAATGTTAAACTTCATTTGCCACTAAAAAACTGGTAAAGAGAAAGGAAATCACCAACAAACACAAAACAAGAGACGTAAAAGGCAACTACTGCAGCATCATTCTTCGAGACTGACGCTGTAATGTCACATTATGATACATCACTGCACCTCTAAAAGAAGCTGAGCTCCAGCTATGCAAATTGGAATCTGCAATTGTTACTACCTCTCTAGCTCTTGTTGACATGCCACACGTATGCCAAAAACGCGCATAATTTCATGTATTACAAGGCGACAGCTTACTGTGTTGATATATGAACTTATCTCTCTTTGACGTAAACAGTCTTGATTGTGACGCATGACTATCTGTCTAGCATTTTTCTCGCTTTAAGAAATGTCAAACCTCAAGTCATTTAATCTCTCACGCTGACGCAAATGATCATTGTAGAAGTCTGTCTGTCTCTCTCTCTCCCCCAGTATAAACTCTGTTTACATCATCTGTTTATTACTTCCTCCCCCAACAAGGCAGCAGTAATTGATCATTGCTCATAACCTCGAGAGGAATGATTCGCCAAAAATCTCTTTTAGAAGCGACGAACATCCTTGAATCAAGTCAAGTGTAAAGAGACACTACTGACTTGACACATCTCTTGGTGGATTCGTCCAGCAGTCCTTCGTTTTCTATGACACCCTCCAGACCCCACCCACCACTCCTCCCTAACACCCCTACCAGTCGTGCGAAAGGGAATCGGTCTAGTTTTTGCACCTCTTTTCCACTACGGTCTGCCAATGGCTCTCTTCCATTTATTCCATTCTACCTTCCAAGAGTCTCATCCAATCTTCCCTTCATGGTATAACAGTTGCCTCTTTCCTATCTCCATGTACCTGAGCGAAGGTTGTTCTTTATTGACCCTCAAGGGTTTAACATCTTCAGCAACGTCTCTTTTTACTTTTATTCTTTTATTTAATTTTTGCTTCAAAACACCATATGGCGTTGTTTACCTGGTTCGTGGTCTTTTCTTATTGTAATTATAGTATTTTCCCAGAAATGCCGTTCTTCAGTCACCTTGAAGTCATGGCAGGTGCTGTAAAAGCACTGGCTTCATAAAGTAAGCTTCTTTCACGATGAGATTCTGGATTTTTTCGTCTAACTTAACATAATCGGATGAGTAAGGGAAATGATGGAACCCATGATGCTAATATTTCTAGAAAACTATTTTCAGCAATAAGAAATATCTCCTCAGTTATGGTAGTCGCAAAAGACTGAAATAAAAAAGACAGCAGATATTAGTGTATTCATTCGCTTATTACTCAATACAGACGAGTTCTGTCTAAAATCATCTGCGGCTTCAGGGCCAAGTCACATAATTACTATTATCATAAGAGCTTTAAAGATCACGAGCAGGATCTAAGAATCTGTGCATAAAGTACAGCACTAATTCAACAAAGAATAACGAAGTAGTTTTTCTTCACCAACATATAAATTTCAGCACTAATTTAATAAAAAAAATAACAATGTAGTTTTTCTTCACCAATACAGCATAGTTCATCATCTGCAAAATGTACGAGAGTGCCACCGTCTCGGTAAACGTAATGGCATTTTTAATTGGTGCTCAAGTGTTTGTATCCAGAAAATTATTTCAGTTTTCTAATTTTATTACTTTTACTAACACTACGTTTTCAACATACATTATTTTTTTAAAAATCATTCTGTGTAAAGGGAAGTTAATTTATTACATAAACATGCTTTGGCTACTAGTCTCATGGCTTTATTTCAAGACTTTTATAAGCCATATCTCGCGACCTTAAAATCACTATCGCGGAGGCTAAAGAAAATTTCTTTACTCCGGTTGATTTGAGCTTAAATGCTGAGGAAATAAGAACCTGATCGAGACGGGAATTTAGTAGTTAAATGAAAAGGATCTTTGTGGTTACATGTTATTGTTTTTTATTTATTTATACCGGCTGCCTTGTAAGGGCCATGTTGTACTGCTCAGTTAATTTACTCACGAAGGATTTTACCAGAAAAAAGGTCAGGTGAACGTTTTGAATTTCGTAAGGGGCCCATTTAAAAGACGCCGTGACGTCACGATTCTCCAAACCGCTTTCACAATTACGAAGAATACTCGACCATTAATGAGCGTCATTCGTAGCTTGCGTCACGACTGGAAAATAAAATAAAAAAAAAAAATAAAAATAGATACAGGGATGCAGAGAAATGATTTGCATAGCTGTCGTCAGAAACGAAGATGAGCGTCACGCAGATAATCGCAGGCAGGTGTTTGCACGTAATGGAGAAATGTCAACGTTCAGGCTTCCCTCAGGGCGAGCTTTTCTCATTAATGTGATGCGAGTTTATGTTTTCTTCTTCTTTTGTGCTGGAAAGAGAGAGTTGCGCAACGCAAGAAAAATCTAGTCTGGAACTCTTGAGAGAGAGAGAGAGAGAGAGAGAGAGAGAGAGAGAGAGAGAGAGAGAGAGAGAGAGAGAGAGAGAGAGAGAGAGAGAGAGAGAGAGAGAGAGAGAGAATTACTAGCAGATTAAGATTAACCTGCTTTAGAGGCAGAGGATATATGGAGGAGTGAAGATCCATAATTCAGAAATGACATGCTGACATCTCCATCCGGTCTGTTTCTCTTCGTAGGAAATTCCTAATTTTGTTAGACATCGTTCTGGTCGAATCTTACGCAAAAGGTCTTATTGAAATCTCTATACTCCAGTTACTTTTGATTACGATAATTTATTTCGCAAAAAAAGAGAGAAGAGTCTAGTTCTGGAACTGGCAAATTATGTAGCTACAAAGACAGAAATGATTGTGTTTTCATCCATGAATTGACATTGCTTTGTTTATGTACATAATTCATATTAAGAGCAGTTTTTGGTATGCTTAAGTCTTTCATTCTTGATGCTAATGTATCTTATTTAGTATTGTTGGATTGGCTTAGGAGATATATAATAAAAAGAAACATTTGACTACTGTAAAGATAAATACAATCTAATTTTTCGATTGTTGTGAGGCCGACTACTGATCAGGAAACTGATACTATTTTACGAATAAAGTATTTTCAACTTCATCAGCCAGGGTCTACCCTTGAGAAGAATTTTTGGCTTACCTTGGATTTCTTTCACTACTGACAAAATGGATTTTTAATCACCGGCCATCTTGTGGTTCCATTTCATTCGAGAGGTCACTTTTTTGTACACTGGCGGTCCTTCCTTCTCGGATAATCTGATAATGTGGGCGTTTCTTTTCAGGATGTTCTCGCGTCTTTTTTCACGAGAAATTTCCTTTCATTAAAATTTCTCTTTAGTTAATTATTCCGACTTGTTTTCGCAAGACCGTTCCCATTAAATGATCTCATTTTACGTCATAGCAATAATTACTGTTTCCAGGAATTTGAAAAATGAGCTTATCTTGACGTACGCTGCCCCTTTGGGCGCGCGGCGACCTTTTCTCGTTAGTCTGCGCCTATTCTCAAAATCTTGCGCCTTTTCTCAAGTTCTTGCGCTTTTCCCCAACCCTTCCGATTACCATAACGAGTTTTCTTCGAGCAATTACGTCACGTGACGGAAGCAGCTTTTTTTTTTTTTGAAGGAACCCGTCATAACTGTTATGGGTGGAGAATGGAGGAGAAAGTTCTATAACTCTTACGCAATCACGATTTTCCCCCAGGAAAGCTTATTTTGTTTGGCTTTCCCTCGACATTTAGGCGAACGCAGTTGCTTTTAAATTTTCAAATTAAGCTTCTTGGCAGACAGATTTAGAAACGTTAAGGAATTAAAGAATAAATGTTAAAGAATTAAAGAATAAATGTTAAGGAATTAAAGAATAAATGTTAAGGAATTAAAGAATAAATGCTACGGAATTAAAGAATAAATGTTAAGGAATTAAAGAGTAAATGATATAATTTATGAAGGAAAAGCTTCTAAGAAAACCTAGGGTAGAGCTGCATGGAAAAGTCTTGAGGGGTTTTATTTCGCCTTAGAACTATTCAGACTAATTTAGGTACTTCCACTTAAGACTCCGAACTCAGGGTACGACAAAATTTTTCAGCTAATTCATATATCATGAATGAAATGGAATAAAAATCCACACAATAGCACTAAAAATAAAAATATGATTTTATACAGAAAGAAAAAATAATTTAATCGAAAAGAAAAAATAAGTGAACAAATTAATAAATAAATATACAAAAATGTAAGCAAATTTTATTAAAATAAAAGGAGAGATGTTTTAGTGCAATAATGGAATGGAATGGAATATAGAAAACCTCTAAGCAGTTGCACTATGAAACAAATGTTAGGAGAGGGTGGCTAGTAAGATGGAAGATAGAGAATATGAATGGAGGCACAGTAAAAGGAATGAATGGGTTTGCAGCTAGGGGCCGAAGGGACGCTGCAAAGAACCTTAAATAATGCCTACAGTGCACCGCGTGATGTGCATTGACGGCACTACCCCCCCCACGGTTTTTTTTCTTTTTAGTGTTGTAATGCGTTGCATCTTCACTTGAACTTTTGTGTTTCCAGTTGCACAAAATCCTCTGGGAGGCTGTTCCACAGCCCAACGGTGTGAGGAATAAAGGACCATTGGAACTGAGAAGTTCGACAGCGCAGCACATTTACCGTATATTGTTGCTCTTATTCGGCAAATCTAGCTGCTTTCGGCGCGAAAAGAGGATCATGAATCGATTGCGAATGTGAAAGGCCTCTGTTAAAATATAACTCAGGCAACTTAGTAACTAACTTAGGAAACAACTTGAACAGATCAAGTGCTCTTGATTTTAGCTTCTGGTGTGTAACGAAATTATATATAGTCTGGTACTGGTACATTCATTTAGCAGCAATGCAGTATCAATATTAATCACCCTTTTGACCAATTTAATTTTTTCCGTTCATTTTCTCTCTTTGTCTCTTGTCTCTTTCACTCTGGAATCTCATTCTGCTTTATACAACTGATGAGTGCGTGGAAGTTTGTACATTATCTACATACGTGTAAGTTCCGTCTACATGTACATGTATTATTCACTTTTATGGTTTCCAAAACAAATGGAACCTCAGGCTCCCGTTAACTGGATTTATTTTGTTAAATAGATATTTTTTAGCACAGTGTGAAGGCATTCTGTTATACATACATGCAGACATATATATATATATATATATATATATATATATATATATATATATATATATATATATATATATATATATATATATATATATATACATACTGGATGTATATATACACATATATATATATATATATATATATATATATATATATATATATATATATATATATATATAGGCTCGAGGCTCAGTATACATCACAAAGAAAGTAATAAGGAAAAGCTTCCTCATCCTTAAACAGTTTATTTTCAATGCTGACTTGGAATTCGTGGCGAAACGTCGGCATTGAAAATAAACTGTTAGAGGATGAGGATGCCTTCCTGATTACTGTGTATATATATATATATATATATATATATATATATATATATATATATATATATTCTAATATACTATATATATATATATAATTATAATATATATATATATATATATACAAATATATATGTAAGTATATATGAGTACATATATATGTTCATATATAAATACATATATATACACATAATTTATACATCTATCTATCTAAATATATCTATACATATATATATATAAATAAGATATATATATATATATATATATATATATATATATATATATATATATATATATATATATATATATATACATACACACACATCAGACAAAGAAGAGAAAAAAACAGGGACAGAACTGGGTGGAGTAGGAGGGTGATCAAACGATGTAGATAAGTGTCAGGTACTACAGAACATAAGCTGTCTTTATTGCTACTTCCGTTTTTCGGCATCCTTGAATCCAGTACTTAACCTCCATACGCTTCTTTCATAAGTACAAGGCTGCGCAGGATTCGTTTAACGCCTTTTTCTTGTGACGTCACAAACGTAAATACGGTAGGTAAAAATGTTGGCAAAATTTGAATTAATTATAAAATCTCTTATAGTCTTGAGTCTTGAATTATATCCCTTGAAATTTAGGCCATTTAAGGCAATAATTGACTATTATAATTCAGTAATAATAGTTCTCGATTTTTCTTCAGTAATGGGAAAAATACTCAGGAGTCTGGGAAATATTTATGAACGTCATTAGGAATAAACATATTCATTGGAAGGAGTTCAATCAAATTTAAGCGCAAAACAATAATAACGGTCAGCATACATTTGCACACGCGAGCACGCGCAGAGTCGTAGGTTTATACAGTATATATATATATATATATATATATATATATATATATATATATATATATATATATATATATATATATATATATATATATATATATATATATATATATGTGTGTGTGTGTGTGTATATATAAAAAATTTATTTTATTTTTTGTGAATACGAGTATTGTCGATACGTATCGTATGCGCAAACACATAAATGCTTAACTATGAGGAACGTATGTATATAAATATCATAATACACGTGAATATCCACATTATCGATACATAAAGAACATATAAAAACCCACTTAAATGCTTTGACACCTAGCGTGAAAATATGGTCAGTCGCCGATAAAGCGTAAGAGGCAGAGCATAGTCTGGGAAGTTGGGCTGCGCTTATTTGAGTACTGGCGATGTTCATTCACTGTAAAACCATAATTTCTCAGGGAAGGGGGGACCTTTATCTCCTGGGAATCCAGGTAAAAAAAAGTCCCAGGAAAAAAGTCACAGAAAAAACCACAGGAAAAAGTCACAGGAAAAAAGTCACAATAATCTTTCCTAAATAGTGACCCCCAAGGGTTTTAACCCGGTATGTCTCCACCTTTGCAGCGTGTTTAGTACAAGCCCGTTGGGGATTTCCGTATAAACATAAACAGGAGACTGTAAATATATAAAGATAATGACCCCCAAGAAATATTGCGAATTTTTCCCTGTGACTTTATTACCGGCCACCATGAATTAACGTTCGATTCTCAGACCAGCCAATGAAGAATTAGAGAAATTTATTTCTGGTAGTAGAAATTCATTTCTCGTTATAATGTGGTTCGGATTCCAAGATAAGCTGTAGGTCCCGTTGCTAGGTAACCAACTGGTTCTTAGCCACGTAAAATAAATCTAATCCTTCGGGCCAGCCCTAGGAGAGCTGTTAATCAGCTCAGTGGTCTGGTTAAACTAAGATATACTTAACTTTAACCATGAATTAATAAGACTTTTTTTTCCTGCGACTTTTTTCCTTGCCAAAATTGACTTTTTTTCTGTGACTTTATTACAGGTAATCTCTATCTGTGAGCCTGTCTGATTGTTGTTTTGTCTTGAGAGAATACCTCAACAGATTTGTAGTGTTCCAATAAGGGGTCTCTGTCGGTCTGTCTCTCTCTGAGTTCTTCCTCAGCGAACGCTACTCTAAGTTAAATTGTCTTCCCTCGGGCGGGGAAAGTTCGGCTCGAATACACGGTAAAGTAACGTCCCTGTACAGTAACATTAAATGGGATGAAAAAAGATTTTTTTTTTTTTTTTTTGCAGTTCCCTAGTGAAATCTCATCATGCTGGACGTGTTTGGGTTTTTCCTTTACATTGCTTTGAATGGCAACTGATCAGATTTATCTTTTGCTTTATGGGAAACTCGTATCTGTCGGTTAGTACTGTGTACACGGAATAAAACTTATTGTAGTTTTTATGCATCGTTTTGAAAGATTAAATAATCATAATTTTTGTTGGTGTCCTTCGTGAATTATAATGCCATTGTTTACTATCATTAATTTTCCTTCTGATATGGGACTTCAGTGACAAATTTTAATGATAATCTTACCATTTTGTTATATATTTTAATATAATCAGTCATAATCACTTTGGTGTTATCGCATCATATACTTTTGATAATTAACCAAATAATGAGCATTTTAAAGGCTTATTTCTATATTGGCTATTCCGTATTTTAACAAATGACCTTAGTTTAAGACTCGCCTGATTAAAAAAATCTACGTCTCCCTTCAAAATCTGAGTCTTTCATATTCTCCTAATTTCCTGACTGCAATTCACTTTTGCGTGCTTATTATTGTTAAACTTGAAGCAATTATGCTTTGAACAGATATAAGTTGTGCTTGAACTGGACGCTGCAGAAAAGCTTGTTACCGGTTTCGTCATT
>NC_089748.1:57584593-57607093 GCF_040412425.1 Macrobrachium rosenbergii
ATACATACATACATATGTATATATATATATATATATATATATATATATATATATATATATATATATATATATATATATATATATATATATATATATATTATGGGTATTTACATTAATTTCTAAGCGATTACATTTCCATTACTGTTCAAATTTTTCAAACACACCAGACACTAACCATGAATTACAGTGACATTTTTTACGAGAAATTTATCATCGGCATTGGCAATACATAGGCCAATGATGGGGTATCGAAATCACGGAACAGCAGCCTATGTCGGATCTCTCCTAGATAGTGACCTCCAAGGATTTTAACCCGGTATGTATCAACCTTTGCGGCGTGTTTAGTACAAGCCCGTTGGGGTTTACCGTAAAAACATAAACAAAAGACTGTAAATGTCATAAAGATAATAGTCCTCCGGGAAACATTAGTCCTAGATAACGATCCCCGAAAACCCTTGCCGGTCATTATCTAGGAAATATCCACCTATGTCATTTCCCCCCTTCAGAAAAAAAATATATGACTTCAGTCCCTATTCAGCAAAAGGTACCGAATTAACCCCTTGCAGTCCCACAAATGACAATTTTCAAAAGTGCTTGTTAGAAGAAGAAATTTCATGCGCGCCTACAGGATTTCACAACTTAACTAAAGTTAATGCAGTCTAGCTAATTCCCTTTTGTGTATCTTTTACTAACTTATTTGTTTTTATTTTCTCTGTGTCTTTTTAATTCCTCAATTATTTCCATAGTAACCTGATCAAGCCACCAACCTCAAAGCCATATCTTATAAGGAAGGCACCACCAACCCGAAAACAGGAGAAGGGCCATATCTTATAAATCAGGCATTACTGATATAAATAAATATATATATATATATATATATATATATATATATATATATATATATATATATATATATATATATATATATATATGTATATATGTATATATATATATATATATATATATATATATATATATATATATATATATATATATATATATATATATATATATATATACATACACACATATATGTATCTATATATACAGTATATACATATATATATATATATATAATATAGTCACACACACATATACACACACACACACATATAAATATATAAATATATATATATATATATATATATATATATATATATATATATATATATATATGTATATATATAATCCTATGTATATAATCCTCCACAAAGGAGCTCAATAATACGGAAGGTTCAAAAGAGGATTCTTTATTTCAAGCTTACAAAGGTGCGTCTACTTCCATCTTCAAGGACCCAAATAATGACGGACAGGAAAACTATAGTTATTCCCACGGTCTAGGTGTACCTAGATCGTGGTTATTCCAAACAACAGCATGATCACACCGCTCAACAGGAGGTTAGAACACTGCAGACTGGTAGGGAATTATGAAAATACAGTAAGGAACAAAATCGTAAAAAACCACTTGCCAGGAGAGGGGGAGGAGAGGAAAGGGGGTGGGGGGTTTGTATTACGCTGCACCGTTTGACGACAGTGACGAGACATATTACGAACTGACCAGCAAAACATGTAAAGGAGCCAAACAGCACACACAGAACGTCAGATATTTCAATCAGTCAGGTGCAGCTATGGTAAAACATTGCTGGGAAAAGAATCATAGAGCGGATTGGGATAAAATGAATTTCGTATTTCGCAGCACGGACAAAACCAAACGCATCATAGTAGAAAACTCTCTTATAATGAGTTTCAAGAAGACCATCGAAGGAAACATATTTATGGAGTCGTGGAATGGAATGGAATGGAATGGAATAGAGAGTTAGGCCAAAGGCTATGCACTGAGACCTATGACGTCATTCAGCGCTGGAGAGGAAATTGAGAGTAGGTAGAAAGGTGTGACAGGAGGAAAACCTCGCAGTTGCACTATGAAATAATTGTTAGGAGAGAGTGGATAGCAAGATGGAAGGAAGATATGAATGGAGGTACAGTAAAAGGAATGAAAAGGTTGCAGCTACGGGCCGAAGGGACACTGCAAAGAACCTTTAAAAATGCCTATAGTGTGTGTGTGTGCGTGTGTGTGTGCTGTTACATGTATGTTTGTTTGAATTATGTTAGTATGCCTCGGATTCCAATCATTCCTCGGTGTTCCCTTTATAATGTAGTGACGTCGAATCTACTAGCTGAGCGACGTTAAGATATTCCTTATATGGGATTTACAACCTAATTCACAACCATTTCGAAGATTGTTAAAAGATTCTCAGCGTTCGCTCGCGCACCACGATGCATTCTGCTAGGGTCAATTATAAATACATGACAGGTTTCCTCCTCTTAAGAGGGAATAAAAACATACAAGTATCTGCTGAGCAGAGAACTGAATGATGCTCGGCATTTTAGTGTCTAACGGAGTCGTCGTAACAAAGTTTTTACTTGATAGGGATGATACGGATAATTTAAATGCCAAGTATTTAAATACGAGCTTGATGGCGTGCGCAACGCTGTGCTGGAACCCGGCGCTGCCGTCATGTCTCCATTACCCTCCCAATCCCCTACCCACCCCACCCCCACCTGGGGCGGACAAACAGGTTTGCAGGAGGAAGGTGGATGTGTAATGTCTCCCCTACTCTCCCGATCCCCTACCTACCCAGGCCCCACCCGGGGCGGACAAACAAGAAAGATCCACTCGGATTTTATTATTAAAGATAAGATGGGAATTCATGTCTTATTTCTTGCATACACTAGTACTGTACATATCTATATCCTCGAGATATAAACTTAAATTTAATAAGTGATAAACGCTGTTGGACGCGAGGCTTGTATATAGTTAATCAAATGCTGTTTTACACTCCAAATGTATCGTAGCAGAAAACAATTACCAAACATGTTATTTAGGTTACATTTAAATAAATCATAATTACACATGGAAACTGAGCATCTATCCTGTTTTCTTCTAACCACTTGTGTTTACAGCAAAGGGGTTTATTAATATCACTCCTTTAACCATGTTTGGCTATCGTCGAAAATGGAAGAGGCATAGGCTTCGCCCTAATATCACCAAAGAAACCAATATCTGCGAGTGCAACAGATTTTCGCCAAAAATAAAGACATTCGCTTAATCATACTCTTTTGTGTATTTACCTAGGCAATTTACCTAGGCAAACATGTGAACTGAGATTGTGTATGCATTCGCGGCTGTTTGCTTTCTCTGTTTGTTTCGGCGTCTTTTTTTTACAAGATAATCTCACAAGATATTCATGGATTACGTTTTGCGATGGATCTGGACGTGGAACCAAGTCCGCTCTTATTCACTTCTTAAAAATTTGCTCATCTCATGATGGAGGGTCGTTGGCGTGGGTGTGCATTTTCTGCGTGCCCTCTAGTTTCCACTAAATATTTTAAATGCGAGTAACTTTAGGGCAAAATAGTCCTGATGATGATCAAGGTTTTAGTACATAACACGTACTGACCATTATATTACGTTCAATGTAATATATATATATATATATATATATATATATATATATATATATATATATATATATATATATAATGTATATATATATATATATATATATATATAGTAGATACACACACACACACACACACACACACATATATATATATATATATATATATATATATTATATATTGACTTCGCAGATTTTTGTTTTATATATTACCTTCATTGTCGTTGTTTTCTTTTATCCGGAATTAATTCTAGGATGCACTGTCAGCAGCTGGACATTTTTAACGTAATGACGGGTGTTACCTTTAAAAGGAAAAAACGGGTTTCTTAACAATATGTTCTTTTAAATTACCCGTACCATTTCTCACGTGAAAAGAATGTTGATATTCTTGAAGGTAACATATTATAATACCTGATGCGTTTGTATAATAAGTACGTTAGCATTGGTCATTTAAACACACACACAAAAAAAAAAAAAAACATTGAATATGACCGTCATTATTTCCAGTTCCATTTTATGGCCTTATTTAAGCATTATTTTGACGGAGTTTTGTGATGGACAGTTGAGTCATTATCGTTTGACGGGGAAATTCGTTTCCTTATAAACCAACGAAGTGGATCACAAAGCAAGGATGAAATACTTTATCTTCCCTTCTCTCTCTCTCTATTCACTTCCTACATCAATTAATCTCTACATCATTGAGGTGTTTTATTTCAAAGACGAAAATGAGTAAGCTTGCTTAAATAATTTCTGTAATTATGGTCTGAAGAGTTTCCGGAATTGTTATGAAATAAAAAAAATGGTTAAAGACGACCCTTCCTTCTTCCAAGACAATTGTGTCAGTTGCTATGGCAAAAGATGAGGTTCTTCTTCCTTGTATTAACTAGTTTCAGCATAATGCACATTTGGATAAAAAAGATATCTCGTTCGGTTTATCATCCGTGCACTCATTCTTTTTCATAACAGTTAAAATGGTAATTGTAATAATCTAGCAAACCTGTAACATTTTTTAACATTTTTATGATGTTATAATCTCGCCCATTTTGCAATGATTTTGCCTACCGGATCATCAGAGAAAAATAACATTTTCGTAAAAATGTTTACAAACCTTATTTCTCTCTAACAGCCGAGGAAACAAACCTACCGCTTAATATTAAAACATCGCCTTTGCTGTTATTACTTCCCGTCCAGAAAGGAAAGCAATTTTTGTTTGACTTGTCAGTCAACCAACTGTGCCTACGAAAGTTTTGATTACTGAAAATAAAATAGTAATTTCCCGCTAAGAATTATGCATTTTCCCAAGTACCTTTCAGTTATGCAATTCAGCTGGAGAAGGAGGGGTGAAATTGCATAAAAGTAATTTATAAGAAAGTGAGGAAAAAAAAAAAACATAAGAAAATGGGAGAAAATGGGCTAGGGTTAAATAAGATAAAGAAGCGCATGCAGTTTGTAAAATAACAGGACGGGGTCATAGAGTTACCAAGGAATATGTATGATTTGAGGCAAGTAAAAAAAAAAAAACCGTGACTGGTGTGATGACGAAATGAGGATTTTATTCAATGGAAACAGATATTATCTGAGCTGCAATTGCAAGACGAAAAAGATCATAAACAAGATTGCAGGAGGAAGGAGAGAGAGAAGAAGGAGGTATGTTATAAGAAAAAATGGGGTAGAAAGTGAGCATTCATTTTAAAGGGAATAAGAAATTGTTTTCCAAGGAAGCGACTGCAGACAGAAAGTTAATGAGCAAATTGATCTCGGAATAAAGGATGCACACAGCAACAAGTAACTGCGCGGAAGTTTCTTCGGCGCAATTGAGTTTTCTGTACAGCGAATAATCAAGGCCACCGAAAGTAGATCTATCTTTCGGTGGTCTCTATATAATGCTGTTGTGAGCCGCGACCCATGGAACTCTCTGCCGGCCGTGGTGGCCTGTCTGATCTGTCCTATATCGTTGCCAGAAGCACGATCATGGCTAACTTTAACCTTAAATAAAATAAAAACTACTGAGGCTAGAGGGCTGCAATTTGGTATGTTTGATGGTTGGAGGGTGGATAACCAACATAACAATTTGTAGACCTCTAGCCTCAGTAGTTTTTAAGATTTGTGGGCGGACAGAAAAAGTGCGAACAGAAAAAAGTAAGTACGGACAAAGCCGGCACGATAGTTTTCTTTTCAGAAAACTAAAATGATGCCTGAAGAGAGTGCAGTCCTGGTTCTATGGAGTAAGTATTTTGGGATTTGTTAAATGAGGAAGATAGAAGAGAGGCAGAACTGCACGATGTAAGATAGCAAGACGTTAGCATAAGTTTGGGAATGATTTTGAATATGAGAGTAAGGATGTCAGGAGGGCAATTACGACGTTGAAAAACACCAAGAGTTGATGGGATTACAAGCGAGATGGTGCAGTATGTTGGTGAAAGTGTGATGCACTGATTGAATAATGTGACGTATGCCTAGATGAGCTATGGGCAACATGAAAAAATGTTCCTTTGTATACCTGTAAAGGTGACAGAAGCGACTGTAATAATTATAGTGGTATAATATTTTTCAGTATACTGGAGAAGGGTTAGGTAATAACTTGATTAAGAAATTAAGACATATGAAGGGAGGGTTGATAGGTGAAGAACAGTGTGGGCTTAGACAAGAAATATGGTGTGTGGATCAAGTGTCTGTTATGAAATTATGAGAGAGGTCTAAAATTAAAGGGAAAAACTGTATGTGATATACATGGACCCAGAATCAATAGAGGCAATCTGGACGATAATAAGAATGCTTGGTGTAGGAAATAAGTTACTAAGAGCAAATAAAAGTTTAAATTATGGAAGTGAAGTGTGTTTGATAATTGGCGAAAGAGCGACTATTGAAGGAGTGATGCGAGAGACGCCAGAGAAAGGACAGTACATGTAGGTGAAGCATTGTGGAATGAGAAAATGGGTTGTAAGTGGAGGGATGATATTTCCAGATCTTTAAGATAGTCGCTGGAGATAGTGAAAAGAAACTGCAGACACCAGTGAAGAGTTCGAAATTACTAGAGAATACAGGTGAGAGTACATGTGAGCAAAACGGAGGTTATGCGAGTGTTTGGGAACCAGGAAAATGGAACAATGCATTTTATTAAGGATGGTGGAAGAATGGAGGCAGTAGTCCATAGTATAGCAATAGGATGTGAGAAGAGGTTAGTCACATTATAGGTAAAGCAACTCTTGTACCACCATACGAAGATTCAGAGGTACCTTGGAGTGTCTGTACAATCATGGTTGGAAGTGAAGTGTGGATACTGAACGCGAATGAAATAAAGATTGTGGAAGCTGTAGAAATGAATTGTTTATGGTTATTGTGGCACAAGAAGAGTAGGAAAGATGGATCAGCCTGTTTCGAGATATGCAATCATGTAGAAAGAACGGAGGATGATATATTGGTGAAAAGAATGTGCACTCAGCAAGTATTACGAGGCTGGAGGAGGGGAAGACCAAAAACCGGCTGGATTGACGGCATTTAAAAGGTGTTTAAAAGGTCGCCTCAACATCCCGCAAGCGAGATTGCGCGTTATGATCGATGTAAATGGCGCAGTTTGTGTGTAGGGAGTTCAACATGCTGCTGATGAACATCCTTGGTGTAAGAAGCAACTGATTTTGCTGGAGTTTTTTTCTGAGAGTTTATCCACTGTTAAGCGGGCGAAGTGTTAATATGGGAGTGGTTTTCATCATGTCTATTCTAAGTCTTACTCCATTATATGAAAGGGATTTATGTAGGCATATATATATACACACATATGCATATATACGCTTATATATATACATACAATACATACACAGATATGTATATATATATATATATATATATATATATATATATATATATATATATATATATATATATATATATTTATATTGCATATGTATGTATGTATATATATAAGCTTTTATTTGTATATATATATATATATATATATATATATATATATATATATATATATATATATATATATATATATATATATATATATATATATATAAGCTGCACAGAACAAAGTACGAGAGGAGGACCACTTAATAATTGTTAGAAGGATTAGGTACACTTATCACACCACAGAATAAAACAAGAGAAATAACTTGCATTTTGTGACACGAACGCCATAATGTAAAGAACACGAAGCTGTCGTTACCTCACATTATAGAAAGGCGTGTGAAGTGTTCCTCGTGTCTTATCGTGCGTATAGCGTGCTGCCATTTACCTTAGCAGAGCTCAAAGAGAGAGAGAGAGAGAGAGAGAGAGAGAGAGAGAGAGAGAGAGAGAGAGAGAGAGAGAGAGAGAGAGAGAAAGTAAGTTCGTGCGCGTATTTTACAGTATTTACGAGTATGGTATCCTCATCTGTATTTCACTATACAGCTAATTTGTATCGCTCGTTTTTTTAAACGTAATAAAATTGCATTGTGGAAGCATACTAGGGAAACTAACAGTTTAACTGTATCCCTTAATGAGGAATACATGACTAATAATAATAATAATAATAATAATAATAATAATAATAATAATAATAATAATAATTACTACTTCGCAACACTTCCCCTTAACGAGCAAATAATTTTTTCTCCATTTTTTTGCTAATTCCATCAGCCTTCATTTCAGTAGCACGTGAATAAGATGATGAAAAACAAAAATAACCGCCTTCCTCATGCAGTACAGGGGTGTCAAGCGGACAAATGTATTGGCAGTTTAGTGAACATTTCACCCACCTTGAAAATATAACAGTCTCTGCCCTTTCCGCATCCCAAATCATCTGATGTGGCTCAATTTAGGAGATGGGTCTATCGTGACCTGTAAAGGAAAGTGAACTGTTAATTCATAATTTCATTTTCGTTTTCCTGTTATTACATTTTGGGTTGTTATGCCCAACTTGATTTCTCCAATATAAAAGCGTTATTAGTAAGATGAATATACAACTTGAATGAAATGTTACGCCTATTTACTGCTAATTTGCAAATAAAATTAACAATGTTACTCTCTTAGAAAGTGAACCTATCCTATTAGTCTAGATTACGTAATACGAAAATATAACAAAAAAAGTGTCCAGACAGTTTCGTTCACTTCCAGTTTTCTTCCAGACAAATATCATATCATCTGCTGCATCTTTATTGCCACAGGACTTCACGAGCAATATGTAACGGCCATTAAAAGTCAAATGAAAGAAAAATGATAAAGAAATAAGTAATGTTATGCAATCGTACCGTGAGGTTCAACTCAACTGAAGTGTCTGGAAAAAAAATGAAATGAGAGAGAGAGAGAGAGAGAGAGAGAGAGAGAGAGAGAGAGAGAGAGAGAGAGAGAGAGAGAGAGAATTTCTCTGGCTGTTGTTCAGAGAAATTTCAAATAATTCATTAAAGGGAAAGTGATAAAGATTGATTGATTAATACTTCGAAAATAAGTTCAAAACAACCCGTTCCACTTGGTACACAATGCATCTGCTCTAATAAGAAATGCATGGTGGCTAGCCGAGGAAAGAGATGGGAGGGGCAGGGGGAGGATAATGATGTGGGGAGGGATAGCAGGGGAAATCTGACCTTGTTTGACCTCCAGTTTAGATATGGGGGTAGGCTATATGGTGCGTCTAACATACCTTGCACACAGGTGTAGGCCGAAATTTTTTCCAGCAATCGTTACTTTTAAATACTGCGCTCATTGCTTGGTTCCATCGTTGGCTTATATTTGATGTCTGCAGTTTGTCAGGCGGTGACATTACCTACACAGGTGCAGGTGGCATTCAAGGTGCAGGTGGAGCAAGCGGGCTAAAGCTTATGATGTCCACGCACAGCCAGTTGCACCCAGCAGCTTTTATTCCTGTAAACGGTGTGTAAAATGTCATGCTCTTTAATACAGCAGGATATTTACCTACAATTTTACTATGTTTAAAGTTAGAGCCAGTCTATTGACTTAACTATATAATTCCATAATTAATTTGCACAAGCCACTAATCTAGATTTGCTGGCGAGTGTTATAGGTCTAGTGCTATAGCAATGTTACTGTTGAAAACTTGACTTCCTAGAATCGTTTGCTTAAGGCTAGTCTTTCATTACGTTTTCACTTACATTCTGCGCTAAACATTTCTTATCATATAATTTCCCAGCAATGCAATTCTTGCTACTGGCCTTTTAAGCGGAAAAATAAATTTAAATCCATTTGATGGTGGCCGTGACGTTGGTGCGCTCGCCTTCCACATTATTAGATAAGGCTACACTCCTATATTTGTTTTACGGTGAATGAAAATGAAAGCAACCATTTATTTAAGGCCATTAAACGAGTACAAAATGTTTCTCAGGCATATTAAAATAAATTTTGACAAGGGAACACTCATCCTATCAACTCTCCCCAATGATTATGGCACTGGTTATATTTTTATTCGTTATCATAGGCCTACTTTCTATACTTTCTATCCTAAAAAAATATCCTGAACTCTAATTCTCTTTTCTAACGGCCTGTGAAGAACAATCGATGACATTTCGGTTTGCAAAAGGGTGCATCCCAACACAGGGAGATTGAAGTATTAAGTTAACGGCCTTCACGAATTCAGGGGGCAACTGACAACACCGAATTTCAATATGTCATGCCTTCAACAATGACCAATAAGACCTTGCGAACCCAAACGCTGACACGGGCCATGACATTATCTTCCTAACAGTTTTATACATAATGCTCTTTCTGTCTCTCTCCCTTTCTCTCTCTCCCACACACATTATATATATATATATATATATATATATATATATATATATATATATATATATATATATATATATATATACTTTCAAATTTCATCTAATGGAATTTACGTAAGGTTGGCATTCTAGTTTATTGCGAAATTCATTAATTCAAGTCCAATCTGCCAGCACGTTCATCATTTTAATCTTAAGCCTCAGCCCTCTCTTGCTTGCATCTGACGAATCGCAGACTGCGTGGTTGCAACCTTCTGTCAACCCGACTTGACACTCCTCAACAAACAGCAATGCAAATCAAATCAAGAGAGTGCAAACATGATCAGCCCGTGCCAAGTTACAATAAAATGGTTAGGTAGCAAGTATCAGTTTGTTTCAAAAAAGCTTCTGTTTAAGTATATGTATGATATATGTGCATATATATACATTTATATATATGTAGATAGATACATACATATATACACACATACATTACATATATTTATAATATATACATATATATATATATATATTATTATATATATATATATATATATATGTATATATATATATATGTATATATATATATATATATATATATATATATATATATATATATATATATATATATATATATATATATATATATATATATATATATATATATATATATATATATATTATATATTATATGAGGGTCAGGGAATTTGAGCGAGAAATGGGAGGGAGGATGACATGGACAGTTTTACAAAGTTCATTATTATAAGAGAAAGCTGTTTGACATCGTTAGGAGCTGGCGTTGGAAGGCAATAAGAAATACGAACAACTTTGCATTATCCGCAACATTATAAACTAACGATACAATGCATAGCCAGGATATGAAAAATATTAAAATCAATAACTGGCAAATTTAATGTGTGGTGACAATGCTGCTGCGCAATTTTCAGATTTTAAAAGTCATCTTAGTGTGCGAATATTGACACTGGCGTCTAATGAAAGGGGAAGGAATTGACGGTTAAAGTCTTGTTCACAGTGCTTGCCGGCAGAGAACCTCCACGCTTTGTTTGATACGCAGAGTATGGAACTGGTAGCAAAAAATTATTAAATAAATAAGCAGCTGGGATAAATTTGCCTTATGCACACAATATCACTTACATGGTTCCTAACACGGAGTGGTTTCAGAGGAAAACAAGACACAATCCAGACATACGAACATTACAGTTTAAACTATCATGTGTTTGTATACTGTATATTTTTACATAGTAATCCGATTCTTCTAATGAATTTGCCGTCTTTTGAAGAAAAAACAAAACAAAACAGCTTTCTTTATAGGCTCGGTGAAAATGGATCAATTTGTGTGCGGTAAAAAGCTTAATCTAGGTTAATTCTTTAACTGCACTTCATGAGCATTAATCTCTAATTACTCTGCAGATACTACGCGGGTAGCTATTAAAACTTCCAGCCTCTTATTTACTTAAAAAATCAAACTTAAATGCCACAAAAGGGCACTGACTAACTAATCCCCTTCCAACAAACAGATACACATTCATATAACATAAGAGAGTGTTGCATAGATGGCTGTACATACTTGTAAAGGAGAATGATTTATTCTCAACGCAGCTAAATGTGAGAGTATTTTATACCCAACTGTCAGGTTGAGAGATTACCCCGTCGAGAGAGAGAGAGAGAGAGAGAGAGAGAGAGAGAGAGAGAGAGAGAGAGAGAGAGGCACTTTTTTTCCCTGATGACATATGAAACCTCATTTTTCCTGCTTAACCTAGTATCACTCGACTGTATTTTCATTCGAAAATGAATATTCAAAGTCTTGGCCTATAATAAATAGTGGAACATATTCAAGAACTGGTCGTGCATGTGGACTCTTAAAAATCTCGTATTCTCCTATTGAGTAGCAAAATTCATTGCTGAAATATGAAGCGTCATAAAGAAAGCAAACCTACAGCACTTAAAAGCATCTGCAGTGAACTACTGGTCTCGAAACTTCAACTTGCTCGACTTGGGAACGCGACGAAACTAGCTGCAAAACAACGTTCCAATTACGGCAACTCACGAGAGAAGAAACCACAAATGTAGGCCAAGATCAAAACTCACGATTAAGCAAGCAAATGCTTAATTTTCTTAACGAGACAACTCAAGGTAAGGATGAGCCACGGATCACTCGCACTTGCGCAAGGAGGGCACTCATTATTCAAAACGTGAAGCCTTTTTACCAATAGGCGGTCATTTACAGCGCGAAGAGAAAGTCGCCTTGAGCAATCACGAGATGTCGGTGGGACTAGATATTTCACGGTAGCTTACAGGAACGTGCCAGCTCCGAACTTCTTAACGTGACTACGCGAATGCAACAGAGAGGGTTTTATTTTTTTTTGTTTGTTTTCCCCCATCAATTCCTTTACTCAATTATCTTCTTAGTAATTTCGTGAACCAGTAACAAAACTGAGTAGAAAAGTTACCTTACAAAACAAGAAATGCATCAATGATCCACCTTAAGTCATACCATCTCAGGTGGAGAATTTCGTTTACATGTAAACGTAGATTTTTTTGCACAGGTGGTAAATGACATCACTGATTCAGCAATTACTATCACTGTGGCTGTGCAACTGTCTTTATTTTCTGAAACCATCCCTTGTAGGGAAAAAACTGTTTAATGACACTACACGTATACACGTACACACACACATATATATATATATGTATGTATGTATATATATATATATATATATATATATATATATATATATATATATATATATATATATATACATACTCAATTACTTCGCCTAAATAGATACCTCACCAACAGCATCTCATCCTTGCCCACCTACCCTTTTAACTGAACCTATCAGAACCCGTGGCCCTTTGGCATATCTGGAACAATATGCACTGGAAGTGACAACTGGAGATATACCAGCAGGTAAAAAAAAAAAAAAAACTACAAAACAGTGTAAATACAATACATGACCAGGTGTTTTGAGGAGTGTTGCTTATGTAAAATTGCTCTAGACTATAGTGGTTCTCAACCAGGGAGGAATTCCTCCCTACGGGGGAATTTCAGAGTTTCAGGGGGGGAATTGTGACCAAGGATTTTTAGTATTATATGCGTATTATTTGGAATGCACCTTTTGAAGCAGGCAATTTTGGGAAGTGGGGGCGGGGTGGGGGGGGGGGTGACATTCTGACATACGGTGAAAGGCGCATGGGACAAAAAAGGCAGACAGTTGTCTTGGGGACACATCTGTGTACTCTGTCTGGTCCACCCAAGTAGTCATATTTATTTCGAGCCCTCTTGCATTAACCAGGAAGTTAAAAATACACATTAAAAATGTTATAAGCGTATCCTTGTAACATCGCGTCTGCAGACAAGTAACGCCAAGATGACAATTGTTTCAAGCGATGTTGTTATGCAAAAGCGCTAAATTTTAAATTGGGAGGAGTAGAAACATTGTTCTTCATTAACGTAGTTTATCGGTTAAACCCCCAACACCCATGGTT
This sequence comes from Macrobrachium rosenbergii, assembly GCF_040412425.1. NCBI lineage: Eukaryota > Metazoa > Arthropoda > Malacostraca > Decapoda > Palaemonidae > Macrobrachium > Macrobrachium rosenbergii. Next base: position 57,598,257 of record NC_089748.1, read on the forward strand.
CAATGGCTGTCGAGTGAAGTCAGAACATGATATAGGCTGCACTAGCAACATCGGTCGTACCACCAACTTCCAGATGCTTAATTACTAAATGCAATAATCAAGGCGTTTGTATAGTTGTTGTGCAGCTCTGTATAAGAGATTTAACTTCAACCGGAGCGTTTAACAAATAATTAAGAATGGGGGTTTGGCTACATAGGCCTATTCGTACTTTTGATTATTTTATACTGATGTACACGATGTCCATTTGATTACGTAGATCCATGCAGAAGTACCAGAAACACAAATAGCGCATAAGAGAGATTGTAACAAGTCGTCTTTTGCCTTTCGAACCTTCTCGGTGCTGAAAAACACTTTCTCTGTATAGGAAATCGCATCAAACTGTGAGAAGACGAAAATTCAATTTCATGACGGTCACTTACCGTTAACCGACCTTTGGCACGTGAGCGTTGCTCCAAATTCAGGGAGCGGGAGAGCAGATGACGATCACTTTTCACCGGAAAAAAGATGTGATGGTTCACGTTTGTCCGTGTCTACCCCTACCATTCTACCACCACAGCTGCTCATTAACAAGTGTAAGTCGATGAGGGAGCAACGGTTACTGACAGTCTCACAGTCTCTCACACTTGCTCAGAACGAGAATGTAAACAGCCGTATTACCTTCATCCAACGTTTTCAGAAGTACCTCTCGCGGTCACTGAACTGCAAATCGGCCTGAGTATTATCGTGACGCGTACATTTCGAGAACAATCATTGTAGGCTCAAGTGTCTGAATGATAGTGCATTTGCGATACAGACAAGCGGTCTCTTATTCGTTAGAGTGCTGAAACAGGGAGCGGGGTTAATTTCACAGCGACGTTTTGAAGTGGATTTTTTATATGCCGAAAGCCCGAGGCAGTAGGAAATTTTCTACAGACGTCGCATGCGGTAAGACATCCAGTGCATTTCTGGTTTATAGGCAACCAGTGATGTTATGTACGTATATTTTGTTAGTCAACTTTGGCTTTATTTTCCGTAGTTACCAGGAGTACTCTAACAGAGGGGTAGGTCTAGGTTTTCATTTTGAAGTTGTTAAATATTATTATTCCATCTCTCCGAAAAGATAACAATTGCCCCCCCGCCATGTAGATTATTCGTTAGGCATTAAAGTGGCGTCAATTTTAAATTGAAAGGTGATTTATCCATGGTAGGCCAGGTTTTATAGTCTGATGCACTGAGACCGTTTTTTCACATTCGATGTTTCCAAAACCCTGCCATATAACATGTCATTTATTTAATTTTTCCTGTTTATTATCTGCATATTTAGGTTCAGCTCTTCGTTTGAACGAGTCTTTCAGTTACGTTGATATCGACTCTCTTGTCCGGTTCCCCGCTTACCGAACAGTTGATCAGACCTTTATCTCTTTCATTTTTGTACTGTCGTTGGTAAAATAATAATACTGTGTCAGGTAGCATGAACGAAAATAGTTGAATCATTACGTTTAGATTATGACGTCTTAAAACACCTACGGGCACAGTGTTAATCTAACTGTGCTGGTGGGATCTGAAAGTTAGAACAAGTTTATGTCATGATTTCCTCAAAACTTGCTTGGTTATTGTAATGGGACCAAAGGGCCCTTTTATTAATTTTTTTTTTTGAGAGAGAGAGAAAGAATCAAAATGCAATGAATTTAGAAGGGAATATTTTCAATTTAGGTTCAAAGTTCTGTCTGCACTTCCTGCCTGTCTACATTTCTTGCCTGTGGCCTCACATTTTTGTCTTTCCTGTCTGTGTTGCCTAAATAAGACTGCTTGTAATAAAAATGAACGATAAGTTTTTCACAGCTGATTATTGTTGCCCTTAATGATGTTATTGTATAGCAAGTGTTGCCGTTATTGTCGCTCCTTCACTGCCAATGGGAATGATAATAATCATGCAAATAGAGAATAGGTTCATATTATTATCATTATGATTATTATTACAGCCTGTTATCCGACACGCTCATATATAAAGTACATTCTTTTCACACGAAACCCAGCACCGCTCTATATTCGTTTTTTTTCCATCTGTCCACCCGCCTGTGGTGCTCGCGCATGGTAACACTGCGTCCCGGGCTTTAAATAGTTACGCTGTGTAAGTTTTAGGTAAATAAAAGGATATCTGGGTTACATTTGCAACTGAAAAGTGTTTTAATAATTTACTGTATTACACCGTTAATATTGGAAATAGGATATTGTTATTATTGTTGAATGTAATAATAATAATAATAATAATAATAATAATAATAATAATAATAATAATTTCGCTACGTAAAATCAATACATTATAGTTGCCGCAGTGAACAGCAAAAGAAGCAATTTTCCCGCCACTGCGTCTGGCTGTTCCATTCGCCACCCCGAAAAGGCAGTTACATTCAACAATGATAACAATATCCTATTTCGAATATTAACGGTGCAATTCACATACAGTAAATTATTAAAACACTTTTCAGTTGCAAATGTACACCCAGATATCCTTTTATTTACGTGAAACTTACACATAGCGTAACTATTTAAAGTCCCGGACGCGGTGTTACCATGCGCGAGCACCAAAGGCGGGTGGACAGATGGAAAAAACCTAGTATAGGTACGACGATCTATACTTTGGAATTAATTCATGCTAGTTTCCATGCGCGCTTCGCGGTGGTCACTTGTAGCGAATTAAAGGTTTGGCAATAGAGATAAGATAACGATCGAGTCTAGTGAACGAGTAATTTTTCAACGAGTGGAAAAGTAGAATTATCGGTAGGATGGGCCTAAAACCACATAGTGAAATAACGAGTGCGTAATGAGGAGATCGGAATCAGGATGGTAGTTAAAATAGAGCTAAATGGCCACTGAAAATTGGAATACATCCATTCACATGTATTATTATATCAAATAAATTATAAAATAATATACCATGGAATATTTAGGATTTGCTCATTTATTGTGAACACATTAAGGACCGGAAAGGTGTGGGCAAAAGTCATTCTAGAGGGAAAAGCTATTGTGGATATGGTAATTCAAGAAAGGATCAGACCGTGGTTCTCTGTACATTCTAATGCCACCTTCTCCCTAACTCAGGACCCTTAAAGACCGTAGTGCTTAGGTTCTAACTTTTATGACTCTAATGTGGTTCGGTCCTGATGCGAGTCAGAATTTTATTTCTGTGAAACAGGCTCCCATGTGTTCATTTCAATATATATATATATATATATATATATATATATATATATATATATATATATAGAATATGGACAGGTGGAAAGTTACAATGGTTCTGAGGCCTTGGGTTCTCCGATGTTATTAAGAAGGAGGAGAATGACTTTCCTCCTTCTTAAGAAAACGCCACCTCCATAACATCGGAGGCCTAGGCCTCACCTTCATGTTTTTGTATATATACCATTGTAACTTTCCACCAACGGTCATTCTCCTCCTTAAGAAACGTCACCTGACCTTCATGTTTTTGTCATATACCATTGAATTTTATTTCAACATTCTACCAGTGAAACACAGGTGCCCGACATATATGGTTTCAACGTTTAAATAAGTGTTTTATGGACCTTCATTTTCATTTACACTATATTACAGGAAAAAGACATTCATATATATATATATATATATATATATATATATATATATATATATATATATCCGGTAATAAGCAGTTACATAAACTACCTTTAAATATAAGCAGAATTTATGTAAGTAAAAATGCAAACTGCCAAGAGCACATATCAGGTTTATCACAATGTTAGGGTTTAACCCTATTCTCGTTTTCTCTTTACCAACCTCACATTACTATTTCTATGGTGCAGCTTATTTCCTTCATTACGTTTACCTTAAACCATCTAACTGGCTGCCCTCTTTCTCTGTCATCCCTGCATAAGTATTTGATACTACTCAATATCAAACCCTCGTGTTTCATATTTAGTACAGTTCTTAATAATAAAAAAGCAGGTCTATGGCAACAAAATATGTCTGCATGCATGTATCATTTTCGAATAAATACTAAAACGAATTGCCTTATTCATGATACTGGCTTGTAAAAACGATACTCCTACGTCATGTGTGTTCAAAGAACAAGAGTTATCCACTAGAATTATACGAAATTCTACACCATTTTCTACTGAAGTACGAAGTGAAGTGGAATTCAGGTGTAATGAAAGTATTGACAACACCTTTTCCTCAACATAGTTCATTTAGTATCTATCTGTCTATCTATGATAAACTTAATATGTGCTTTTGGCGAGTGTCATTTCTGTTTACATAGATTCTGCGTACACAGGCAGCTTTACGTAACTCTGCCTACGCGCATCATCTGATGTAACGGAGAGCCAGCCCCACGTAATTAACTATTCAATTGACCACTCAAGGGTAAACCCCTGACGTGGCAAGCCACATTTGAACGAGATCAGGTGCACTGACAGATCAGCGGTAATTAATTGTTGCACAGGTGTGTCACTCTATGCTCAGGGATCATTTGGTTAAAAGGAGATCAGAATTACTACGGCCGCGTCACTCGCCACCTCAGTTTGGTTTTATGAGTGCTTAACGGTATATATCGGTACGTGTTTATATCACGTACACTTACTGTACACACACACACACACATGTGTGTATAATGTAAAGTGGTACTGAGACAAGGGTGTGTCGTTTCCATAGCTATTTAATATTTTTTTGTAAGGACGATGTAATATGCCACATAAATGACAGCAGCTGTATGTACATAATTGTAGGATAAGAAAATGAGTAATAAATGGAATCTGGGTAGTGAAGAGACTTTGCAGAAAATAGCGGACGAGTTTGAATTTGAAAGTGTTTGCAAGGTGAAGAACACTGGAGACTACGCAGCAACAGTATGAGAGTAAGGGTAACTGAAAACAAGGGAGATTTAGGCAACAAACGTTAATATTGATGGTGGAGGAAAGGGAGCAGTTAATTCATTTAGGTATTTGGGAGTAAATATAACGGATGATGGTAGGATGAGGGAAGAGGTGAGTCACAGAGTAAGTGAAGCAAGGAAAATAGCAGGGTGCGCGCTAAACATCGCTAAGAGACTAGCGGCGAGTGGGGAAGCCAAGATAGTTCTGTAGAGCAAACTCGCCCCTCTGGAAGCAAAATGTGATATTAAATGCGAAAGGAAAGAAAAAGGTTCAAGCGTTAAGCTGATCTGTTTCCATAGTATGTCTGATAAGAAAAACGAAGGGTAAAAAAATGTGGAGATACACAGAACTGGTATAAAGGTTAGTGTAGGTGACAGGATGGATCAGTGTGTGTGTGTGTGTGTGTATGTATGTGCGTGTGTGTGTCAAAATGGTTTGGCAGTTTGGAAAGGGTGGAAGAAGACAAGTTGGTGAAAGTCATATATAATCTGGAAGTTTTAAGAGGGAGAAGGAGATCAATGCTCAGACAAGGTTGGATAGACTGTGTGAAAGAGGCATGGAAAAGGAGGGCCCTTCTTGGAGGTGAGACAATGAAACCAACACAAGCAAGAAAGATGTGGAGACAAGACTAAGTGCTTGTGATGAATTTCTCTCGTTAACAGTTTTGTACAAAAATCCGTAGATTCTTAACAAATTCTTCAGACTGGTTTTGATTTTGGTGTTGCATTTGACGGTGTTGATTATGATGCCCCAGTTTCCAAACTTAGAAAGGAGTTGTAGTATAATTTTTATCTGAATTTTTACTTAATGAAATATTCAAAATAGTTATTAGCCACTGTTGCGATTACAGAAATGTAATCTTGGTGTTCTTCATGGTAGACGTCTTGGTCCACTACTATTTTTTAAATTATATACACATCATGGTTTGGCCTATAGGGATTTGATAGGGATGGGTTGGTATTTTCAAGATGAAACCATTATTTTTTTTTTACTTCAACTTAACAAAACTTACCTCATCTGAATGCTAAAGATTGCTCTATGAAATTGCGTATGAATTCCATGTTGTGACGAGAGTTTAACAAGTATATTTATATTAGGAGTACCGAAAGTGCCTCTACGAAAATGCACTTGTATCAAAATTATGAGAGAGAGAGAGAGAGAGAGAGAGAGAGAGAGAGAGAGAGAGAGAGAGAGAGAGAGAGAGATTGATTAAAAGGGGTCAGAGAAGCTAATAGTGATTATAGATTTTAATACCTTTGTAATGTTATCAGCTGAAAGCTAAGTGACCATTTTCTAATTCAAGTTTGTCTGCGTCTGTGTTTAATTATATATGTATGGTATGAAATGTTCACATTTTCGATTTCTCCAGAACCACCGAGTGGGATTACTACCTCTACTAGGAGCAGATAACTTTAAAATTGTGAAAATAGGGTGGGATCATATAAAGAGCTGCTGGACAAGAAATGACAAAACTCATTTTTAGCGTTCAGATGATGCTCTTCATGGTTCAGGAATACATAGGCAAGATATTTAAAAATCCTCTTTTCAAGAACAAAAGGGGTACAGTTCGTGACATTTAGTATGCAGTCATCCTAACTCAGTGCAGATTCAAGATTGTTCAAGCCATAGTCCCAGGATAATGGGTGGGACCTCAATAAGGGCCGGAAGCATTATCATCATACCCTTCAGTTTTCTGAAATTCCACCACTCATGTCTCTCCCGTGCATTATAATCCACCATACCCACCCTTCGTTCATATACAGTAGGTCTAAGCCAAGTAGGTCTGGATCTCCTAGTTATTCTGGTGCCTACAGGAGCCCCGCTCTTCAGTGGATTATGCAAAGGAAAAGTACAAGTCATCGCCATCTCCTCTTCTTTATCTTAGAAATAATCATTGTTATACCTTTTGGATCTACAGAAAGGTGGCTTGGGTGAGCAGTGTAGGCCATGGGCCTCGACAATTTGTGATTTTTAAGAACTTAATACAGATTTATTGTGCAAAAGAAAAGTACAAGCCATCTCTATCTCCCTTTCTTTATCTTTGAAATAATTTCACTGTCATGCGAAGATTTAGTTTTATATTTAGGAAAAATCTTTATTACACACTTGTATGTACAGAAAGGCGGCGCAGGTGAGTGGTATGGGCCATGGGCCTCGACAATTTGTGATTTTTAAGAACTTAATACAGGTTTATTATCCGAAGTCGTTGTATCTTACTTTCCTTTCTAAATGAAGGTGATTTTGGTGCTTTGCCTTCAATATCAAGAGTACCAAAAAACACTGCCTCCCACAGTAATTTGTAGTAAAGGAAAGTAAGTATATTCAGGCTTAACATTTACTATTCAGCTTTTCTTTGTGAACTTCGGCCACACTGAACTAAATGGTTACTTTCGCTTGGCAACTCATGATAAAACGTTTAATCATTAGACTGTCGATGACCTCCTGTCACTTTATGATAACTGAAACTATCCTTTCCTGAGTTTCAGTGCTCGTAAGTGTTCCGACTCCAAATGTATTTCTCTTCTGAGCAGCTTTTCTAGATTTATTTGGAAATTATCCGTCCTCTAGCGTATTGCTCTTTTGTCAGGGAAGGCTGCTCCTCCATTATTCTAGGTCGTGTAGAGTCCAAGGATTCTCGTCTAATGTAAGACGCAGCTCTTGGTTTCTCTTAACTCCATTTCAAGGTTTCGATCTTCGCTTGATTGGCAGCTGTGACTGTTGGTATTGCTTTGAGTTTGAGGACTGTCTGACCTATCGACTTTCTCTCGTATTCACTAGACCCATCAGATCTGGCGTTTCGGGTTTCTCTCGTATTCACTAGATCATTAGATCTGACGTTTCGGCTTTTCTCTCGTATTCACTAGACCCATTAGATTTGACGTTTCGGGTTTCTCTTGTATTCACTAGACCCATTAGATCTGACGTTTCGGCTTTCTTTCGTATTCACTAGACCCATTAGATCTGACGTTTCGGCTTTATCTCGTATTCACTAGACCCATTAGATCTGACGTTTCGGCTTTCTCTCATATTCGCTAGACCCATTAGACTTCATATTACAACTGGTACTTATCGAAGTGACAAACACAAGGGTCAACCAGTTTCTTCAGTCTGTCCTACCTATCATTTCGTAATACGGCATTATTTTCTTTCCCTTGTATTTCATGAATCTTTTAATCTATTTTCGAAAGAACAACAGGAACAAATGGATAAAAATCTGCCAATAATGATGAACGACTTAAGGAAATAGTTAGATGGTGAGAAAAATAAAGTGTTAAACGATTGAACAGGCACAGAATATAATCATGAAAGCAGGTTAGGGAAATGTTAACTCCATCCACAATGTTAGCTCAAGGTCGAATGAAAAATCAATAATAAACATCTGTCCCATGAACCATGGTTGGTTAAGTAATTAAAAAGTTAATTACCACATATGGAATAGTATATTTTCTCCTCTGTCATACATACATATATATATATATATACACACACACACACACACATATATATATATATATATATATATATATATATATATATATGATGATATTATTATCACTTTTGTACATTTATCAAAAGTACACACAGGACACACACACATATATATATATATATATATATATATATATATATATATATTATATCTACATATATTATATATATATATATGTATGTATGTATAACTGAATCAATATATATAAAGATAAAATCCACAGAAGGAAACGGAAACACTGGAGTGCTGCAGAGGCCTTTCGACGCTATATATATTTTATATATATATATATATATATATATATATATATATATATATATATATATGTATATATATACTAATGTATGATATATATATGTATGTAGTTCTCATATATATAATGTATACACAGTTCTCCTCTGCATTCCCCTTACATTTGAAGGGGTATTACGAGATGATACAACCCTTCCTGCATTCAGCAAGTA
>NC_089748.1:57617093-57642093 GCF_040412425.1 Macrobrachium rosenbergii
CAGCTCGACGAAATTTGTCTTTTGCTATGTTGGTATTGAAATGCAGCTGAAGAAAAAGGTTTAAACTGGGTGACAATTATCATAAGTGTAAGTAACATTGTGGATTTCGAAAACTGGTATTAGTACCTCAAGGCCTCTCGAGGAAAAGGCAGTGTCATTCGTTTGTGGGCACAAAGTTACAAAAACAAAGCTAATAATTTTATATATATATATATATATATATATATATATATATTTATATATATAAATATACATCTTTATATATATATGAATATATACAGTAAATATATAATTATATATATATATAAATATTTTAAATATTATAAATATATACATATATATATATTTATGCATATATATATATATAAATATAATAAATATATACATATATATATATATTTTTATGCATATATATATATATATATATAAATATATGACATATATATAATATATTTATATATATATATATATATATATATATATATTATATAAAATTTAATTATCACAATGTCCTCTTAACTTCCCGAATTCTTCACACTTTTTTGATACGTTTGTTTCTACAAAGCCTTGCATCCACATCCAAGAATATGAATATATGTGTTTAAGTATGGTCCTCCTTTTTGTTTAATGTCAGAAGAAAGGGAACAGTGTGTAAAGCTTTGAGACTCATCTTTCGAGACTGAAATTAATACAAATGAAAAATCTTAATCAATCTTGTGTGGCCTAATCTAGGGTATACTGCCGTTGTCAGAAACCATTTTATATAATAAAAGTCTTTAGGCGTTTAAATGATGAGGACACTTAAATTGAAATATTTTTGTACATTGATTTTGAGTTTGCCGTTCACTGTGCAATGATGTTATTTAGAAAAGGTTAGTAACATAATACAGTCGGCCTAGGATTACTGGATGTGAGCAGGGTAGCCACGAACTCTCTTAAAACCTTATCAGAAAACACCCTACTTTGGCTCATAGGTATCCTTGGTTTTTGTTATGAAATATCAGAGGTTATCGTCTTGAATCCAGTCCATTTGGTCGAACTTTCACCGTCAAGGTTGGGCTTCATCTTCGCTTTCAACATTGCCATGAAATGGATAAAAATGTTAGCATCAGTTCTCCAGTGCCCTTGGTCGAAGCGTTTTCCTGGGGGTTGTTTGAGACAAATTTTTGCAGACGAATTTAAATTATAAACAGTGCATTGAAGATTAAGTAAAGCACATAGGAAATATATATGTTTATTAGTCGTTATAATTGTTGGAGTAATATTGATTTTATGAAGAGATATGCTGTACAGTGCGGTATCTTCCGTCAGGGTGGTACTGGTGCACAGCATTTCCGCTGGTCAGTTGAGCAATGCAGCCCTCCTTTGGAATATAACGGTTTTTTTTTTCTTCCTTCCCCCTTGTGGCATTTAGACGCCTTTCCGTTCGTTTCACTGGCCTTATCTTGGGTATATGTAGTAAAAAGGAAAGGTGATAAAATGAGCATGGTTTAAAATCACTAGACGTTATGAGGAATACTTACTTCATTTTCGTCCCAGAGGTTTTGCATTCTGACCGCAATACGTGGTTTAAAGTCATTTTACATTTTGAAGAATACTTCATTTTCGTCCCGAAGTTTTATGCTCTAACCGCAGTTACATCTATTTAATTAACGCTATTAAGGAAAGTAAGAGTTAGATATAAGAAGAATGAACAAATTACTGGTGTTATCTCATGAGAAAGATAATTCCCGGGAATTATGTGAAAATGCAAGTGCATGAACATTAGTCTGCTGAATCAATGACCAGGTCTTTTACGCATGAATTCGCAGAAATGAAGGCAAGAATGTTGCAAATATAAGAAAAACTGTTTCCTTTTCGAAGGTTGAAATTATGCAATTATACCATGATTAATCTTGCTAGCTCTCTCTCTCTCTCTCTCTCTCTCTCTCTCTCTCTCTCTCTCTCTCTCTCTAAGATTTACGTATGACGGGGGTAATCTCTCTCTTTCTAAGATTTACGTATGACGGGGGTAATCTCTCTCTCTCTAAGATTTACGTATGACGGGGGTAATCTCTCTCTCTCTAAGATTTACGTATGACGGGGTAATCTCTCTCTATAAGATTTACGTATGACGGGAGTAACCACTCTCTCTCTCTCTCTCTCTCTCTCTCTCTCTCTCTCTCTCTGTCTCTCTCTCTCTCTAAGATTTACCTATGACGGGAGTAATCTCTCTCTCTCTCTCTCTCTCTCTCTCTCTCATTCTAAGATTTACGTATGGCGTAGGTAATAGCGGCGTAAGAAGTTTTACCTACAAGTCTTTTCAGGTAGAAGAAATTATTTTTTGTAAACATTGTAGATTTGCGTGATTCGCATTGTATTTACTCACCCCCATTTATAAACTGTGATGAAACTGACAGTATTGTTATATGATTACTTTTCCAGGCTTTATCTTTGTAATTTTTGTTTATGATTTGATTTTGAATATGTAAGCGACCAACTAACTGTTTTGAAATGATGTCCTTACCTACGAAAAATTTAATGTCCTAATTGTTCATTGCTATTGCAGATCATATGAAGTAAGTTTGATTACCAACTATTATTATTATTATTATTTCTCCCTGTCCACCATGATCATGCTCGTCTCTGTAATTGCCTTGACCATAAACCATTCGCCAAAATTTACCAGAGGGCAGCACGTTACATCACAAAATCTCTCTCTCTCTCTCTCTCTCTCTCTCTCTCTCTCTCTCTCTCTCTCTCTCTCTCTCTCTCTCTCTCTCCCTGTTCCAAGTCTTTCGCTGTTTCATGAACTGATTTGTGGGAATATTTCCGATAGTACATCAGTTCTGATGTCATTGATTTTAAAATTATTTGAGGTTTGGATTATCTCATGCGATGCATTGTAGGCATTACTTAAGGTTTTTTGCAGCGTGCCTTCGGCCCCTAGTTGCAACCCCTTTCGTTCCTTTTACTGTACCTCCTTTCCATATTCTCTTTCTACCATCTTACTTTCCACCCTCTTTTAACAATTGATTCATAGTGCAACTGCGAGGTTTTCCTCCCGTTACACCTTTCAAATCTTCTTACTGTCAGTATCCTTTTCAGCGATGAGTGACCTCATAGGTCCCAGCTCTTGGCCTTTGGCCTAAATTATATGTTCTATTCTAAAAATAATGTTATAATTTAAATTATGAATGAGACTGTTTTGAATCAGCTTGGTTACAAGTAGAGAGAATGGGTGATGGTAGTTTGTGGAAGAAGTTTACGCTTTGAAAGCTATGGGAGCGATGACTGGGTGGAAGACAGTGAAAGTGATGACTACATAGCGTGGAAGGCAAGAGGTAAAAGGCACAGACTCTGTAAACCTTTCCCCCGCTCCCCAGTGTGTTGCTGACAGCCCTTATACATGGATATATGAAGTGGCTGAGGTAGAGTATTCTGCACCGAGGTTTATCTTGACTCAGCAGGGAAAGGATGAATGTGGCAGTAAGAGTTGCCTTGCTTTTTAATGGATTCACTTAATGGCCTAAACACACCGTGATCCCTCTTTTTACCTGTTCCATTCTTTGTACCTCCGTAGGGGGGAGTAGTGCCGTCAGTGCACCTCATGCGATGCACTGTAGGCGTTACTTAAGGTCTTTTGCAGCGTGTCTTCGGCCCCTAGCTGCAACCCCTTTCATTCCTTTTACCATACCTCCTTTCATATTTTCTTTCTTCCACCTTACTTTCCAGACTTTCCTAACAATTGATTCATAGTGCAGCTGCGAGGTTTTCCACCCGTTACACCTGTCAAACCTTTTACTGTCAATTTCCGTTTCAGCGCTGAATTACCTCATAGGTCCCAGTGCTTGGCCTTTGGCATAAATTCTATATCCAGTTCATTCTTTGTACAACATCTTATCTACAGTTTCCCCCTTTCCAACCGTTCTTTCTACACATGTACTATGCGAGGAGTTCATATCAACAGCTTACATCGTGTCTTTTTTTTCCATAAACTAACACACTTCTCTTCCAGATCGCTGCTGAGATCCTGTTCTTTTCCTTTCCCGATTCATCTATTTGTGCATCGTCTTTTCCTCATATCCCACCATCATGCTACAGTTATTTCTAAATTCCTTTAACGAATCACCCGTTCCCAATCTTTTATAACCCTTACCATCATTCACTCTTGGCTTCTCTTACCCATATAACATGCAGTTTCTGACATTATTCACTAAAATCCTTCACCAGCCTCTGCAGCTTCTTTTCCTTATCATCAACAGACACTCTCATCTTCAAACTTCTGCCACTCCACATTGAACTTGTGGCGCCCGCCTCCCACTTTTCTTCATTTGTCATAGATGCTTGCTCCTGTATCTACAGAGTAGGCTATTTAGTGTTTTGCAAGTACAGTAATGACATGTATGTGATTTAAATGATGCATCATTGCGCTGCTCATTTGCCCAAGCGGGAAATACTCGTATATAAAAAAAAAAAACTCGTTTAAAAGAAAGAAAAGTAGTAGACAAGTAAATACAGCGTTTTGTCATCTGTTTTGACTTGGAAAGGACCTTTTATTCTTGACATGCAAGAACATTAAACGGCGAAGTTATATTAATATCTATTCAAATGAAATAACCAGTTTCAACTTTTGTTGGAAGAAAATGTTTCTAAAACGTCCCCATATTTAAAATGTTTACTTTTATTTTTTAGCGGGGTAGTGCCGTCAGTGCACCTTACTTAGTGCGCTGTAGGCATTATTCAAGGATCTTTGCAGCGCCCCTTCGGCCCTAGCTGTAACCTCTTTCATTCCTTTTACGGCACCTCTGTTCATATTCTTTCTTCCATCTCAGTTTCCACCCTCTCTAACAACTGTTTCATAGTGCAACTGCGAGGTTTTCCTCCTGTTACACCCTTCAAACCTTACTGTCAATGCTCCTTTCACCGCTGAATGACCTCATAGGTCCCAGCGATTAGCATCTGGCCAAAATTCTATATTCTATTCTTTACTGAACCATCGGTAAACCACGCCATTAAGAGACTCAAAAGACAAATGTTCTCATTGTATTTTATGCCCATGCTCAGTACGCCGTGTACCCAGTGACCGTCGTAAAACCACATGGTCACGTGCGTTTAAAGGTCAAGAACGCGCTGACCTCGGGAATTCGAAAACTACCCCATGTCAGCTATCCTGGAAACTGAGGTGCCTGGCAACAGCCTTCAGGACAGCTGAACGAACTGCACTGAATGAATATGTTTCCATTTTCTGGAATTGAAAGTTTCTGATCTTCTTCTTCTTCTTCTTCTTCTTCTTCTTCTTCTTCTTCTTCTTCTTCTTCTTCTTCTTCTTCTTCTTCCCTTGTCTCTGGGGTTACTGGTCCTGTTTGGAGTGTAAGGTCTGGGGTTTGGGAGGCAGTAAGACCTTCAGTTTATTACAGTACACATCAGTTATCTGTGTTTTCTGAGAGAGAGAGAGAGAGAGAGAGAGAGAGAGAGAGAGAGAGAGAGATCACATGAATTAGGCTGTTATTTGTCTATTTAATAGTACTACGTTACTTCCTGCATGTAATTATACATCATGAATATTGTCTATTAAACGTTAAATTTCCCAGTTGAAAACTATCCTCTGCACTCACGCTGGATTTTTCTTTACAACTGTTGTTGACGCTTGCAAATTTTTTCTTTTTATTTTTCTTACAATTTTTACAGTCAGTAATGACTTTCTGGCGTTTAGTTCTTTCTAGTATTTTCATCTTTTTCTACTATAGTACTTTTCGGCGGAAGGTTTTGGTAAATAAAATTTTATATAACCTTTTTCTAGTAATTGTTATTTCTTCGTTCATGTGAATGCATACTGATGGTTAATCTTTAATTTCGCCATTTTTAACGTAAGCGAGGAGCATATAAGAGGTACAATAAAAAAAGATAAATATTGTCCCAAGTGCCTGTATGACTATTAGTATTTATCCAATGTTAATCTAATCGTATATGAAATCGTAAGTTCTCTCAGTGCATTACGATACGTATCTTATGCCCATGCCCAGTACGCGATGTACCCAGTGACCTGTTATCCGCTGGAACGTGAAAGTTCGTCGAGTTGTAATCATTAATATTATTTTTTGTATTAATTGTAACTGATATCGTTGCTCTTCGTTGGGCGAGTCGTTAGAGCTGTGGACTGGCACTCGCCAGGCCCGAGTTCGAGTCTCCGACCGGCTGATGAAGAGTTAGAGAAATTTATTTCTGGTGGTAGAAATTCATTTCTCGCTATATTGTGGTTCGGATTCCACAATAAGCTGTAGGTCCCGTTGCTAAGTGACCAATTGGTTCTTAGCCACGTAAAATAAGTCTAATCCTTCGGGCCAGCCCTAGGAGAGCTGTTAATCAGCTCAGTGGTCTGGTAAAACTAAGGTACACTTAACTTTTAACTGATATCGTTATTCTAAAAGTTCCAAACCTTTTCCATAGAATATAATGTCCTTAAGTAAAAAGCCAAGCAAGAAGAGTAAAGCAATATTAAATACTAATAAAATCTCAAAAAAAAAAAGATAAATCAGTAATCTGCAGCCAAAGGAAAGAAAGAAAAGAAAAAAAAGAGAAACGTATACAGCATAGAATTACGACTTCATTAGCATATGCACTCTATATTAACTTACAGAACTTGGCCTTGGATTCACCTTTTCCTAGAGTCCACGGTAATAGCGAAGGTACCTTCCCATTCCGAGTGACTAACCGCTCGAGAATTCGGTAAGGTTACAGTGTCCGTTCGACTTGCATTAGGCGTTGTTCGATACAGTTATAAATAAATCTGAGGTCACATTGTCATGGAATGAAGTTGCAAAGTCTTTAAGAAGTTGCAGTAATAGTACTGTTTGTTAGCATTTATCTGATAATTGGCAGATTTCATACTTACTAAACGTAGATTTGTAAATTACGTCCATAAATATATTTATTTTTATTGTTCAAATTGCTTTACCACTTTTTTCAATTGAAAATTGTATAATCATCGGTAAACTACGTCATTAAAACAAGCAAAAGACATTTTCTCAGTGTAATGTTCAGAAATAGCTAGGATTATATTAAGAAACTCACTGAAAATCCCCTTTGGAGATATTTCCGTACATGAATGGCGAAGAGGCTTTTCCTGATGCTGTCGTGTAGCCTAGACCTGAAGGTTACAATAGGAAAGAAGAGCGGGCTTAACCCTAAAGAAAGTTATGTACCCAGTATTCCCAAAGCAAGGGTTGTAAGATTATGGGGAAACGAAGCTGGAAGACTGTTCTAGGTAGCGGACAAATGAATGTTTGGTATCATAAAGGTTCAAGATCATGCTAGTCATGATGTTTGCGACCAAGGTGAAGGATAAATTTCATGGTTTAAAATGTGGTCACAGAAACGACCCACGCTCGTGTATAAAAACAGAATCGTGCTTGAATGCATGCGCTTACGTTTATACACAGTCAAGCGTTCTGGCATTTTTATGCATGTGCTTCCATGTACGCAAAACGTTTCTGCCCGGTTTATATATATATATATATATATATATATATATATATATATATATATATATATATATATATATATATATATATATATATATATATATATATATAAACATAAATATATATATATATATATAATATATATAATATATATATATATATATATATATATATATATATATATATATATATATATATATATATATATATATATATAGAGAGAGAGAGAGAGAGAGAGAGAGAGAGAGAGAGAGAGAGAGTTCTTTCTCGCTTTAGGCAATATGAATTCCTTAGGGGAAAGAAAGGTGGGAAGGATAATAAGAAAGAAAACTCGTTTTGGCTTAAACAATTTCCTGGCTTAAATAAGCATCGGTCAGTAACATATAAAAAAAAAATCTTGATGACGTAGCAGTAACTCGGACGTAAATGGTGTAATGGGGACATTCTAATTGCCAATAATTCTTCCCTTAGTCATTCCTAAAAAGAAAAAAAAAAACCACTTGCTTTGCATAACCTGGTTGGACGCAGGAGAAAATCGGCTTGTCATGCAATTTTTCTTTCCTTTTAACACGCCTTTCACACTAACCCCACTCTCTCTCTCTCTCTCTCTCTCTCTCTCTCTCTCTCTCTCTCTCTCTCGTGTTATCAGGCTCAGTGAGGAAAAAATGTCTTGTAATTAAAAATGATAGATCGAGTTACTTTGATAACATATTTAGAGAAAATTGTCAGCCATGCGGCTAACTTTTTTCTGAAGCTTAATGTGTAAATTTGCTTATTATTATTATTATTATTATTATTATTATTATTATTATTATTATTATTATTATTATTATTATTATTATTTCCCTAACCGCCTGGAAGCGATCAACAAATTCATTCTCTCCACTGCCTGGCTTTGGAATTCATTATTTTCTACTGTTCTCCTTGATTTCTATAGCATTTCCCCCTTCATTAGGCGAACCTTTCCCTTCTTTTGGGTGCTAGGTCCAATTATTTACTTCTTCCAGCCTTGATTAATCTTTTATTTCTGGGCCACGTAGTAAATTAGGCTTCCCCTACCGCTGCTGTCGTATGAAAACAGTATACAACGACTGATCAAGAACGCTGTGAGGCACACAACTGCATCTCTTTCCGCTGCTGTTATATTTTTTGCTGTTTTTATTGTCTTGTGTATTGGTACTCAGAACTAACGGTTACCTGTCACTTTTTTTGCTTCCGAACAATGATGCAGCCGCAATTATACCGGGAGGTATATTCTTCGCGTTCGAAAATTATGGTTGCTCAGCTATTCTTTTGCGAGTTGTTTTAATGCAGTCTTAATACCGGTTTCCGTTCATTTTATGGCCTTCAAAGTGATCTCGTCTTGTTCACTGGAGTCCTGTTTATACAGCGGTTATTTAACACCTCGTTACTTCTAATTCTATTATTCTTTCTCAGCCACGGACGGTCATTACGGTCTTCCGCGGTAAACGACGAGAAACAACACAAACAAAAGCGGTGACGGTACTGCTTGTAGTTTACTCTTCAATGACGGCTATGGGGAATCCACCAACTCCACGACCGAATTAGTGTACGAATTTTCTCATTCACACATTTATCTCTGTGGAGGTCAGTGTTCCCGTTATTTGATCTTCCGTGATTCATTTCATTTAACCACCAACCTTCGGAATTTTCTCTCATCTTACATCGTCCCGGGTTTATGTGCATTGTCTTTTTTTAAAAGGACGTATTTCCTCCGGTTATAGGCTTCGTTATTTTTTGCTTGGGCCGGAAAAGAGTCGAAGTTGCCTGTCTCAGTGGCCATTGCATAAAAATTATTATAAAAATTTTTTTCTTTTTAGCAAAGTCAGCAACATTAAGGCAAAAAGGGTAATGGAAACCAGGAAAATGGATCAATGTTACTAACAAATTGTGAAAGAATGGAAGAAGTTGAATCATAAAGGTGTTTTGGGGTAAACATGATCAAGGACTGTAATATCAGAGAAGAACAAAGTCTTGGAATAGGTGAAGCAAAGAAGGTAGTAGGGTGTGGGCAGAAAATTCAGAGGACATGTAACGTTCATGGACGCCAGGATGGTGAATGTATGGAGGGATTGTTGAGCTAACTCTCCTTTATGGAAGTGAAATGATGATATTAAACGACAATGGAAGGAGAAATGTTGGAGTTGCTGAGATGAACTGATTTGTTTAATATATGTGGCATAAAAGGAATTGGAAGGGGTGATTAATGTTGAGATATGTAGAAAAAGTGTTCTGAAGATTATTGTAAGAAAAAGGATAGCTCAGAATATGTTTAGACGGTTTGACCACGTGGAAAAAATAGAGGACGATAGGTTGGTACTAGGAGTTTATATGGAAGTCTTAGGAGAGAGCAGAAGTGGAAGACTTGAAACACTGAAACATGTTGGATAACTTGTGGGAAGGGGGTACTGAATAGCCAGCTAGGTCGAGAGTGCGTACGAGATTATGGGTGAATGGCCTAATGAACCAGCACAGAAAGCTTCCACGCCACCTTCTTCTTGTACCTGCATAGTGGTCAGGTCTGTCTACTTATTTAACTGCTACTGTGGTGGGAGCAGGCAGTACTTGGACATAGCTACTCCAGGGAGTAACAATGACTTGAGATACTAATGGCCCGTGTTTCAAGCTAGAGGAGCGCCTAATGGAGGGTTGTGGTCCCCTTGGTTGGGGGAAATCCCTTAAATGGCTTATGAGCCTCATCCTTTAGGGCCAACAGCAATAACACTCATGGTAAGATGCTGGAAAATCATATGGTTTTACTCACGCTGCTCTTCCTGGTATGGACGTTAACAGGAGGCCTGTGTTTGCGGCCCCATACCCAGCAGTCACCTTTTGTTTGGCATTGTTTCTAGTGTCTCTTAAGATATAATTCCTTTTCATGTCAAATTTGTCTTTGCATTAAAGGGAAATGTAAACAAGATCTAAACTTTAATGTTATCATAAAGGTCAAGAATAGTGTATGTTTTTTCAAAGAGTGAATGACAAGAAGTTAGGAAGATTAGCTATAGATTCTTGTTTTCAGCAGAAATATCTTTTATGGATAAATGATGATAAGTGTTTGAATGAATATATTCTATAACATTATGAAGTACTTTAAGCCTGATTTCCATGACTCATTTCGATTTTACTGTAAGCAAATTTTTACTGAATGGAAATTATCAAATTTGTTGTAAGAAGTTAATACTAATTTGACATCACTGTATGTTATTTTATTGTAGTATTGTCGTTACATGACTTCCTTATTAACAGCATAAGAAGCCAGTCTTTATATGTCAATTTGTCTGTCATTATGCTACGAAGATTGACTTACTGAAATTACATTATATATATATATGTATATATATATATATATATATATATATATATATATATATATATATATACATATACATATACATATACATATACATATACATATACATATACATATACATATACATATACATATACATATATACACATATGTTTATGTATATATATAACGATGTGTTTGTATGTTCTTGTGCATGTTTGTGTTATACAGTATTAAACAGTATTTAGGCAAATGCATGTTTGAGGTTGATACCAGTCTTACCTGTAATTCTGCTCTCTCTCTCTCTCTCTCTCTCTCTCTCTCTCTCTCTCTCTCTCTCCAGTGAATCGACCTTTACGGGCATAAAGCAAACGGAGTTTCCGATATTTAATCGTTGAAGGCGTCAATCATATGAACTCAAGCGTTTATCATGCTAGCTTTAAGAGTAAGAATAAGAAAGACAGAAACGGGATCCTGCATTAAATTCGCTTTGAGCAGCCACTATGGTATCTGCATGTATTATACCGGACGCAGTCATCTATATTTTTTTATACGTGGGAAAGGATATATTAATTATCCCTTCTGTTATTGCAGTCTCGGCGCCATATTATTACTGGTCATATACCTCGAAACTGCTGGCGTGTATCATGGATCAAGCGATTATAACTAATCTGGAAAGAAATAACTGGAATTGTGCCTCGCAGGCGCAGATTAGCAAAACATTGAACCTGCTCTTGTAAAAAGCGGATCCGTCGCTTTCTTAAGACTCACACCCATTGTTTTTTTCCCCCCACTTGCTTTTTTCCTCTCTTTCGTGGCTGAGGTTTGAAAAGGGCATTTGGTTGCCCCTCGTATGTTGGTGGTCAGCACACCTCACGAGGTACACTGTAGGCATTACTAGAGTTTTTTTCTTTTTCGTACCGTCCCTTCGGCCCCGTTCCCACTTCCCTCCTCCCATCTTGCCCTCCAACCACTCCAACTATTTTTTCAGTCGTAAGCGCTTAACAGCCGAAAGAAAGTGCCGCAGTGCTTGGTTTTATAACCAAAACTTCATAATTCGAGTCAACAAATTTTTTTCCACTTTTTTCTTTCGTTCGTGAAAAGGTTGGAAACGGGCGTTTGATTGTCTTTCCCACTGGCTTTTTACAGTTTTGGGAGGGTTGGGGTTTGTTAGTAATCATCAGGAAGACCATTAGAGAACCGGGGATCAAAAGTTTTCGATTTTCCCAGGAGATTACCCGTAGAAACCCCAAAACCGAACGTGGAGTCCTATAGTTCAAAGGTCAGATGCTTTAAAAATAAGGACCTTGGTTCCATCTGCCAAGGGGACGGGTCCCTTAGTTATGAGCTGGGAATGTTTATGGTGGTTTAGTTTGGTGAATTTGCCTTTGTATGCATACAGGTTTACCGGGCTTAAGCCTGATTACGTCATTATAGAGCACAATGGTATCTTGTGTCATGGTGTAGAACGAAGCGAATTTCATTAGACGGGATTATTTCATTATTACCGATGTAATTTTCTTAGTATTTTTGTTTTTATATTGTTAAACGATTCAACTCTTTATAGGCTTTCATTCGACTCCTTTCACTTTTCCCTGGGAGACACAGCGTGAACTTTCGTTTAGGGGTCACGTGACCTCAGCATGAAGTTGCGATCTCTTATCTCGGATGCTTTATTTTTTCGTTTTTTTTTTTATGCTTCATTGGCTGCATGGTGGGTTGGTTGTACTTTTTCCTTTTGTTTGACTGCTACGTCAACGTTTTTGTTGTCATGCAGCTTTTCTTGTTTTTGTAAGCTGTCAGGTTGTTTCTCTCATATATTTTTTTTATAGTATGATCATTTCTTGAGGGAACTTTGTACTCGCTTTACTGACCTTAGTGACCTTGACCCTAAGCTGTGACCTTTTGTTTGGTATTGTTTCTAGTGTCTGTTAAGATGTAACTCCTTTTCAGGTCAAATTTAATTTTAGTTTAAAGGGGAATGTAAACAAGAATATATTTTAATGTTAACCTTAGACTTTTATAAAGTTCAGTAATCTTGTGTTGTTTTTGTAGAGAGTGACAAGAAGTTAGGAAGATTAGGTTATAGAATCTTGTTTTCATTAGAAATATTTTTTATGGATAAATGATGATAAGTGTTTGAATGAATATTTTCTATAATATTATGAAGTACTTTAGGCCTGATTTCCATGACTCATTTCGATTTTACTGTAAGTAAATTTTTACTGAATGGAAGTTATCAAATTTGTTGTAAGAAGTTAACACTAGCTTTAAAGCTCTTCGTTGGGCGAGTCGGTAGAGTTGTGGCCTGGAAACTCGCTAGGCCCAAGTTCGCCTCTCCGCCCGACTAATGAAGAGTTAGAGGAATTTATTTCTGGTGATAGAAATTCATTTCTCGCTATAATGTGGTTCGGATTCCACAATAAGCCGTAGGCCCCGTTGCTAAGTAACCAATTGGTTCTTAGCCACGTTAAATAAGTCTAATCCTTCGGGCCAGCCCTCTCTAGGAGAGCTGTTAATCAGCTCAGTGGTCTGGTAAAACTAAGGTATACTCAACTTGACAACAGTATATGGTTTTTTTTTTATTGTAGTATTGTCGTTGCATAACTTCCTTATTAACAGTGTAAGAAGCTGTTCTTTATATGTCAATTTTTCTGTTATTATGATACAAAGATTGACTTACTGAAATTACATAATTGAAATTTCAGATTGCATAGTTTAACGCCTATTTTTATGAAGTTTTCAGAATAAGATGGATTTAATATTCAAAGATTATGGTTTGCTGTTGCCAATAAAAATAACTGAATTCTTTGTAATAAATGAGAACCTGTAATGTCGAAGAAGAAACCGGTATAATGTTTGTTTTTTTAATTTCATGTATTTGTATCATGTAATGATACATATACATGTATGTGTATGAGGATACATGTTTGGGAATAGTATTTTGTACCGGGATGCTTGTCTTTATTGTATGTAGGCGTGCATGTATGCAATTCAACAAAATAAAAAAAATTATTTTATAAACAAAATATTTTATATATATATATTACTTAGAGATACTCTGGTATAAGGTATGTACTAATGAATTAAAAAGATGTGACTGTACAACATGCACATGACTGTAATCACCTCCCATGAGATATCGTGTTTTCTCACGCTTGGGAACTTTAAGACCATTGCTTTCCGTCAAATGACCGTCTGTCAGTTATAATTTAAGGTGTTCTTCCGAATAGTCCGTGACTGGTGAAAGAGGAGACTATTTTCAGTAAATTTCGTCAAGAATGGATGACACATGGGCGACTCAGGCTAGGTCGACCGACGGAGTCTTCCTCTTCCATTTGCTTTTAATCCTGGCCTTCAGTACTTTCTTTATCCACGACCATGTTTCTCTGAAGGTTCTTTGCAGCGTCCCTTCGGCCCGTAGTTGCAACCCCTTTCATTCCTTTTACTGTACCTCCATTCATATTCTCTTTCTTTCATCATGCTATCCACGCTCTCCTAACAATAGTTTTCCTCCTGTTATGCCTTTCAAACATTTCTGCTCTCAATTTCCTTTCGAGCGCTGAATGACCTCATAGGTCCTAGCGCTTGGCCTTTGGCCTAAATTCTAGATTCCTTCATTCCTTCCTCTTCACGCATCTCTCTTTTGCTTATTAGTGTCCTTATCGTACCTTGGCTTGTACGTTGTTTTCCTCTTTGTATTCTCATTCCCTTGGTCCAGGCTCGAATAGTATCATTCTGCTGTCTCCGATTTTTAAAATTCACAGACGTCATCTCTTGATATCCTCTCTCGACTGTTCCCATGAGCAACGCTCTTAGAAAGCAATCCCTTGTGTAGAAAACTGACACTTGAACACCACAAGAACACCAAACTTAGAGGGTCATGCTCTACATGTCAGTCGTGACCTAACGAGAACATTTATCATAATTTTCCAACCTCTTATTTTTCTTTTCATCAGACCTGACTTTAGGAAGGGCAGTAGATTTCCCAGCTTTTCAATCTCTTCGTTTCAAGAAAGTCTTGTACAACAAAAGCGCCGCAAAGTATGTTGTGGTATGATTAAAGTATGAAGCCAGAACAACCGAATTTCCGTTGTTATGAGATACGATCGACTTTCTAGCCGGGTTCACTTCCTCCGATATCGCCCAAGAAACAATGAACGTTGTTTCATCTGTTTTTTCCGACTCACCTTGCGTGATTCATTGCCCAGTCGACATTGACAGAAACACTTCACACCTGAGTGGAAGACGCTTCGGGAGCTTTAAATAATGCACCTAGGTAGGTCTGACCTATGCGGACTTGGTAATGGAAAGAAGGGAAGATGGAATGGGAGACGCTTCGGGAGCTCGGTAGGTATTGTAAAGGGGGGAAAGATGGAGGCTAATCCCAAGGAAATGTTAACTTTGCATTCACATGTGGGAGGGTTACAGTGCAAGGAAAACGGAATCAAGGAATGAATTCCATGACTTTGTTTTCCTATTTTTTTTTAATGGCAAAGCAGCCCGACAAGTTTGTTTGAAGAAAAATTAGATAATGGGTTTTTGCAAGAGAGAGAGAGAGAGAGAGAGAGAGAGAGAGAGAGAGAGAGAGAGAGAGAGAGAGAGGTAATTTTTTGAACCTTTGGCTGTGCAGAGTCGGGTTTAAGTTAAAGGGAGCCTACCGCTTAACCTCGGATATTTTTTATTGAGTAGTATGGCAGAAATAGATCAGTCGAGAAAGTGGGGTGTAGCAAACGTTCAGGGACAGAAAATGGGCAGCGGAAGAGGGCACAGTAGGGTAAATCTTTGTTTTTTGTATGATGAATCAGGGGCTCGTTTTATACATCCGCTCCGTCATTGCTTCTCATTAACAAAACGGAGGCAATAGTGTTCTTGTGCAAATAATTATAAATCTTGTAAATGTGAATCCCGATATGTATAGAGAGAGAGAGAGAGAGAGAGAGAGAGAGAGAGAGAGAGAGAGAGAGAGAGTAGGAATTGCTAATTAATGAAGCGCTAAACAACAAATCCGTTTTATAAGTTTGTGTCTGATGTAATAACTACTTTGCAACAATACCGTACAGATGTACAAGTAAATACTTCTGTAATTAGTAAGACGCTTACTATATGGCCTCTTCTCATTTTAGTTTTCTGTAAAAGGAAACTATTGAGATGGCGTTGTCTGTCCGTCCGCACTTTTTCTGTCCGCCCTCAGATCTTAAAAACTACCGAGGTGTCAAGGAATTCCTCTCATTGAGGTGTGGCTCAAAGATGTTTATGCAATATTAGATAATTATTTTAATTATATTTTTGCCACTGGTTCATGTAGAAGTTCCATAATTACACTGCATTAAAGATATTAGGTGAAATATACAATATGTTTATATAAAATATATAAATATTTAATAAGTTGATATTATTGACAATATGTAGGGAAATTTGGCACCTGATGAATTATTAAAGCATACGTAACTTAGTAGCTAGTTGATATAAAGGTTATCAGATAAGCTTGAAGGAGGACTGCGATTTCTGTTACTGCATACATGGAACACTGGCTGGCTCTGTGCATGGATCTTGGTTGCTGAATCCACTTCTGAACTGTCCCTTGTAATAAGAAATAACCAACAACAACAAGGTTTGAGGGTTGGATGCGTGAGATGACAAAATATATGCAGAGAGAGCTTGAACTCTTTGTTTACCCAACAATTAGATATTTTTTGAAAGAAAGCGATGTTCGCCAATTCAGATTAAAGCCCAAAACCAAATATATACAAAGAAAAGAATGGGGGCTTATCCTGACATCACGAGGGCTGCAAATTGGTAAGTTGATCATCCACCCTCCAGTCATCAACATACCAAATTGCAGCCCTTTAGCCTCAGTAGTTTCATTTTATTTAAGGTTAAGGTAGTTTTTATTTTATTTAAGGTTAAGATAGTTTTTATTTTATTTAAGGTTAAGGTAGTTTTTATTTTATTTAAGGTTAAGGTTAGCCATGATCGTGCGTCTGGCACCGCTATAGGTGCCAGCAACACAGGCCACTACCGGGCCGTGACTGAGAGTTTCATACAGCATAATACGCTGCACAGAAAACTCAATTGCGCCGAAGAAACTTCTGCGCATTTTTTACTTATTTTTTCTTCTGTCTGTCTTTTTTTTTCTAAACGACTCAGTTTTCACCTCGGATATCTGTGTAATGTATATTTCATTTTGTATAATATTCATCACTGCGTATGGATATAAAGTTTATAAAGTATAATTCTGCAATAGAGCATCTTTGTAGCCCTGGGGATCTCAGAATATGCATTCAAAATCAGAATAATCATGAAGCACAACTTACCATTTTAAACCCTCATGCTCTGTTCTCACGTTTTATTCTACTCAATAAATATAATTTCCCGATCTTTCATCACAGCACTGAGTGACCTTCTTTTCCCCAGTGCCTGGCTTTTGCGCTAAATACCAAACATCCATCCACCCATCCATTCTTCCACTAAGTAGATGGTCATAACAATGCAGTATAATCATCTGTTCAGAAAAGTGGTCTTTGTCTGGTGGAACTTTTTAGATGTCAGTGTCATTTCTTTATTTCTGATGACAAAATAGGAACAGAGAGAGAGAGAGAGAGAGAGAGAGAGAGAGAGAGAGAGAGAGAGAGAGAGAGAGAGAGAGAGAGAGATCTGTTGAGCGAATGATAATGGAAGGAAAAGAGAGTAGGAATTCCATATCAATGAAAGAATGCTCAACAACGACAAATCCTTTCTGTAAAGACTTGTAATCAGTGTAATAACCACCCTAAGCAATGTCACATTTACTGATTTGGAAGCATACTGGAAGGTTATTCTATGGAACTGCACTTTTATATAATAAGCGAAAGGTTGGGCATCAAATATTGATAATGAATAGGCGCGATTACTGGGGGGAAGTCACTGACTAAAGCGTTGTTCAATATTTGTGGTCCATGGCCTCAAATAATTTAAGCCTTGTTATTTCCCCAGTAAACTTATTGTACCGGTGTCTGTCTGTCAGTTTGTCTGTCTGTCGGTCATTGGTTATATCTGGTGGTTTTATTTGTCTTGCTGATTGTGGAATATAATTATTTTACTTTATATATCTTTATCTATGTTTGTCTGTCGCAAAATATGATATTTTTCCTCTAGGCAGACCTGCTGACATTTGATGGAAATATCAATTACTTTCATTCTGTGACTAAATCTCCATCCGTACAGCTCATAAATAACATTTATCTTTCTGACTCATACAGTAATAGACATGAGACGTAAAATTTGACATTTTTCATGTACGTGGACCTGAGGAAATTTGACGGAAAATTCTTGTATATGTATATATATATATATATATATATATATATATATATATATTATATATATATATATATATATATATATATATATATATATATATATATATATATATATATATATATATATATATATATATATATATATATACAAATATGTACATATACAGTATATTATTACATATATAATATATATTAGAATTCATCATGTATACATAAACAACTTTTCCCCCGAATTCATTTTCATTTATGTGTGTATAAAAAAATTTTCTCATTTGTACTGAATAAAAGTGTTAAATTCTGTTTTGAATAATCATTTAGTGTATTACATGATACTTTAAACATTTATTGAGGAACTGAATGATTTCTTAACAAATCGTGCATTTACCTTCCTCTGTAATTTTTTTCGAATCTTTTCAAAGTCAGATCTTGACAAATGACAAAGTGATAATATTAATTTTTTTTATTGCCCGGAACTATTCAATTGGTATAGTATAATTTTGCTTATATATTAAATAAATGTTGAAGAAGACTTATAAGAAACGCGAACTTGAATGTTATGGCTATTCAAAACCGTAATTAAATAGTTACCATCAAATCTTTGTAGCTTAATTCACGTTTATACGTGTTACATTATTATAATTATAAAGAACATAATTTTTCAATGAATCTGATTTTTAATTTCTGGAATGGAAATAAAACTGAGTATATCAAAATGGATATTTTTGTGAGAAAGTTATTTTTTTATTTACCCCTATGACACATTCCTTTCCCCTCGCCCCCTCTCTCCCGGCCACCTCCTGCCAGCCGAAGGCCTTCTCTCTTGCCCTCTGGTGGGCAGGACTGGAAGAGGTTGATATCTCGCAACATCTGAATGCCATCTGTCATTCAATAAAAGGTCATCAGGCCAGTCATTGTTTCCCCCATTCAGTTTCCCTTGGTTGCAACATTATCTTTTCTCTCCTGTTAATGTCTTTGCCGGGATGATTCGGGTGACTAATTCTACCTGGGAAAGCGTTTGTGGGGGGAAGCCTCTTGATTGATGGAGCAGTCAGGTGTAGCGAGGGAGGACGTGGGAGGGGAAGGCAAAAGTCACGCTAACCGGTGTCTGAATTCAAGGCAAGATTTATAGTGCGAAATGCGAATGGAAAAATATTGTTATGTTACGGTTAGCCTAACGTTATCGGGATCAGGTGACATCTGACACAAAGGTTTCTCTTAAGAGTCGTAGCAGGGATAAGTACTTAAACACAAGATATCCAGAGCATTTGAATCAATTTAACGTTTCGCTACATTTACGTGTAGAATTTTCAAACTGCCTTTGTGATTTGTTTCTCCTTTTTCAGTCTGAAAATGCTGCACGTAAATGTAGTGAAATGTTATACTAAATAAAATGCCTTGTAGTTGGTTTGTTAACACTAATTGAATGATGTACAAAATGGTCAAAGAGCTCAATAAATATGCATAGAAATGTTGGAAGTTCTTGGAAGAATGCAGAATATTTCAAGTTCTTCACCAAATCAACCTAGCCACGAAGTTTTGACAATTTAGGAAACGGGAGAGAACACTGGAAGAAGTAAAGTGAACTGACCTTACACCGAGGCAATACGTAATCTGGTGTCGCAACCAGGAGGGGTCACTAACTCTGACATGGTAAGAATATTGAAGCAATCGCACGGAGATAAAGTTGACCTAAAGCTCAGATGAATAGGCTTATAGTGTTTGGAGATGATGCAGTCTAACTTTACTCTGAAGATGTAACAGAATTTATAGCGCAGGAAAGGTCTTAGGAAGAAAAATATTAATGCTTCTAATTTACAGTGATTAAAGTGTTCATGGAAAGGTCAAATGATTGGATGTATAGAGGATATGAGAGTTTTGTGAATTTAAAACTGAAAATGATGTATCCTAACCTAACCTGTCCATCAAGTTTCAAGTTTTGTAGAAAAACTGTTGAGAATACCGGAATTCCGCCAAACACTGAAAAGATCTGAAATGGATGCTATTCATTGTAGTGACGTGGGTTTTTGTAACTATTAGGTAGTGAGCTGCATTGTCCTTTTTTACAAAAAAATAAAGTCAACAGGCAACCAAACTAACATATATAATTATCAAAATGAAAGACAGATGTCTTTCATTCGCCATTACGGATGCTTTATTGATTTTTACAATTTTTACTTATCATATTTATGTAGTCGTTACAGTAAGGAAATTTAATGGGCTCAAAGTATAATAACCCAGCGTTGGTTGTACTTAGACTAATAATAATGCATGAACTACGAAGACTCTAAATAAAAATCACTCCCTTAAGTATGGGCATTGTTCCTCCCTCTCTCTTCAGCGGATGACCCACTAATGCCACTCAAGATGATGGCAATAGCATGAGCCAGACCATCCATTAAGTTGACTACACGATTAGTGATTCAGCAAGTTTTGGGAACTGCAACTTCGATTTAAATACTCATTGCCTTTGTATGGACCTGTCTCTTTTTAGAGGAATTTATTTCTGCTGATAGAAATTCATTTCTCGGTTCCACAATAAGCTGTAGGTCCCGTTGCTAGGTAACCAGTTGGTTCTTAGCCACGCAAAATAAGTCTAATCCTTCGGGCCAGCCCTAGGAGAGCTGTTAATCAGCTCAGTGGTCTGGTTAAACTAAGGTATACTTAACTTTAAAGACCACCAAAGTCTGTATGTTGGTAAATTGATCATATTTGATATTAGAAAGTAACCTACCTGCATTTGTACTTCAGGAATATTTCAGCAACGATGAGCGAAAATATATACCTTTATCACTTCATTGTCTCATAAAGCATTTATTCAAGTATCCTTATGGCTTTGTAAAACATTCTTCAGTGTTTAGTAATTTGCCACCTCATGTCCTTCAGCTCCCAGCGACTTTCTCCTGATTAAGATATCCATCAGGTCTTTGGCGTACCAGCATCATCTTGCATTGCGGACGCATAATATTTAGCAAAGGTTTTCATCAGTTACAGCAACAGGAGAACAATGGGCGACCTTTGAACAGAACGCTCAATGAGAAATGGGCTGTATTGTTCCTCCTTTCAAGATGGCGTCTCCAGTAGCCGATCTCAATCAATTGAGCTATCGCTCTGACGACCTTCCTAAAAAAAAAAAGTGGTTCGATTAAAAGGGAAGATAAAAAAAAAAACAGGTTTTTCACAGCTTCTGTGTTGCGAAGTTCATTGGACAGACCCTATTGACAAGGGGCTGAAAAAATTCTGAATGGAAGAATAAGTGGAATAAAAAATTTGCTGTTTTCGGGGGAGTAAGAACAAGCTAGAAGAAATGGAAATACAGGAATATTGAAATTCAAATAATGCGATTGGGAATAGCTGCCCACATGAGATAGATCGATAGGTAAAAGTATGTTTGTGTGCGTGTGTGTGTGTATGTGTATGAGAGAGAGAGAGAGAGAGAGAGAGAGAGAGAGAGCCTCAGAGTTAAGAATGACTAGTTTTTTGTGGAAGGCTGATGAATCATCTCTGCAAATAAAATTTCACGTGTACATTCAGTCAAATTTTTGTAATAATTTTTCCGTATGTATTCTCAGTATTTGGATGTAGGATGCTGTACAGTTAACTTTAAATGGTGTTGAATTTCATGCCATTTAACATAATGTAATTGTAAGTGTGTAGACGTTTTTAGGTCAATACTGAATGCTGTTTAACAAGCAATCTCTCATTAATCTATTTTTGTTTCCTTTTTAGGTAAGTGTCTTTTTACTTGCGTTTCTGGTGTCCGGACAAACCACTGGTTAAAGAGACGAGGCTGAAGTTACGGAGTGAGTACTGTAATTTCTTTTTCTTAATCTTTTATGATGCAAATATTTCGTCCCTGTTGTCCAAATCCTTTCTTTCATACTTCTCATGTTTGATCGGACCGCATTTTTGTGTTATGTTAGACGTTTATTTCCTGTCGGGTTGAATGCATTTTCATTGTTCGCCCATAATGGGATCTGGGTTGCAGCCTTGGTTACGGAGGGTTAGGTAGATTACGAGCAAAACGGAGATACCTAAAGAGGTCTGGTGTGAGCGGCAACAAGATTCCCATCTACTGCAGTTGCTTCATTTCATCCTTGCAGTTTCATTGCAATGCAATGTAAGCGATTCCATAGTAGTTTTCATAAGAGCACAAGAGGAAAAACGTTTCATTTCTGAAAAT
Organism: Macrobrachium rosenbergii; assembly: GCF_040412425.1. Taxonomy (NCBI): domain Eukaryota; kingdom Metazoa; phylum Arthropoda; class Malacostraca; order Decapoda; family Palaemonidae; genus Macrobrachium; species Macrobrachium rosenbergii. The sequence goes on from NC_089748.1 coordinate 57,639,351, forward strand.
CATTCTCATTGTTATTGTTCTTTAACCATTCTTTCATTATGGCATTACGAGTAAGTTGAGCAGATGGCCTAAATAGCCTTTACCCCGTAGAGGGGTAGTGCCGTCAGTGCACCTCATGCGGTGCACTGTGGCATTACTTAAGGTTCTTTGCAGCGTGCCTTCGGCCCCTAGCTGCAACCCCTTTTGTTCTTTTTACTGTACCTCCTTTCACACTCTTTTTCTTCCATCTTACTTTCCACTCTCTCCTAACAACTGATTCATTGTGCAACTGCGAGGTTTTCCCCCCTGTTTCACTTTTCAAACTTTTACTGTCATTTTCCGTTTCAGCGCTGAATGACCTCATTGGTCCCAGTGCTTGGCCTTTGGCCTAAATTCTATATTCAATTCAGTTCAATTAAATAGCTTTTATTTCTTTTTTATGCCTCCGGTCTGTCGTACTGGGGCATTTCGTAACTGACGTGTCTGTACATCCAGACTTTAAAGTTTTTTATTTTTTATTTTTACTAAAGCCCTGTGATACTAATATTTTTGAAGATTAAGTCCTCATATTTCATAAACTTCATCTCGTGGTTATAGGGATTCGACATTTTATATAGTGGTTTCTAGGGTCATGGTCATACTTAGAGGTCAAAGGTGAGATCATAATTTGACCTTGGACATAAATGCTTAATTCTCAAAGTTTTACGTGTTCATATTCAGCTACTGAAGCCAGGGTTTAGAATGAGGTCAAGGTCATATTTACAGGCCAGAGGTTAAATAGGAATTCGCCACCGTCAAGAACAGTGTTTCATAATTACTTTTTTCTTCTTACGAAACTGCTCTGATGAGTTTCCTTATTTTCACTGAATTATATTTTTATATTTTCGGCGCCAACACTTGGTTTTTAACATTGGATTTAAAATGGTTATCATTATACTTTGATGTCAATTTGATGTCCTCATGTACATAAACGCCTCTTGACACATAAAATGAGGAACAAACTATGGAATGATCTTCTAAGTCATATTCCCGAATCGCTTGAATTCGAAATTCAAACTGGCTGATATATATATTTTTTTCTGAGCAGCCTCTCATGAATCGTGTTTCATAACTCAATTGTTTCATGTTTTTTGTGAAGTTTCCGTTACATAGTTTATTGTTTACTTCTGTAATTCTTTTTCCGCACTGGAGTCTCGGAGCTTGTAGGATTCTGCGTTTCCAGCTTGGACTGCCGTTGATTAAGAACGATACTGATGTGTAATAAAAATCATTAGCTATATGAGTAAATTGTTTTTATTTATAAAAGATAAAAACAAAGACTTTCAAACACCGTAACGGCGTTCCTCTTCAGTCTGACGAGGAGCACCGTTCAAGTCTTTGAAAATCTTTGTTTTTATCTTTTGTAAATAATACAGCTTACTTATATAATTGTGGACTTTTATCATACTATTGTTTTTCATGACGCTGTGAATTTCTTAGCAATAATGATGATAGTAATAACATGTAGATTATCTATAATTATCACTTTTTGGAAATGAAAATGAAGTGCTCGGATGACATCCGATTTTACGAAGTTGCATATCTGTGTGGAATCACTACATAATTTTGATTGCAATGTGATTAAAAAGAAAGTAGAAGAACTGCACTGCGCTTTTCACCATGAATAGAGTTTAAAATTACAACTTCTGATATCGATTCCGCCTCAATTCTCACATTGTTTTTTGACATCAGCTAACATTTAAGTAAAAAATTAGACTTTTACATTGCCATGGACCATCCAGTTTTTAAATTTTTAATGTTGTTTTATAAGATAAGATAGGAATGTTTTCCTTCCTTACATTGACTATTGAATATCATTCTTATCTCTCTGCTGTTTCTATATCCGGAAACTGTTATTTTTAGCAACATTTTATGAAACGCTGTTTTCCAATGTTTACTAGTCACCATCAATAATTATCGTTGACAAGTGACTACCTAATAATTCACACCAACTTTAGTAGTCCACCCCTCAGTGGGGCACTGATTGCCATTGGTGACAAAGTTCTTGTACTAGAAAGCCGTGAACAGTCTTCATTTAGAATGAAAACCCTAGAATATATACTGAAAACAGGCATCTTTCAAGAGGAAATAATCCAAGATTCAGATTACAACTTTATCCTACAAGAACATGTCTGTATAAAAAAAATCTTTTTATCATGAAATCGTCTTGACTTCAATATGATAATTGTCTGAGTTTGGCATAAAAGAGGTCCCTCTCTTTTTAGTTTTCTGTAAAAGAAAGCTATTGAGATGGCTTTGTATGTCCGTCCGCACACTGTCTGTCCGCCCACAGATCTTAAAACCTGCTGAGGCTGAGAGGGTTGCAAATTGACATGTTGACCATCCACCTTCCAGTCATCAAACATACCAAATTGCAGCCCTCTAGCCTTGGTAGTTTTCATTTTATTTAAGGTTAAAGTTGGCCATGATTGTGCGTCTGGCAACTGGGCCGTGGCTGAAAAGTTTCATGGGCCGTGGCTCAGGCCAGTCCAAAAACTTGGGAGCATTTTTTATTTAATAATTAGCTACTGTGAGGCACTATCAAGGGTTGCTTTGGTTGTTACCTCTTCTGGAATAGTTGCTACCTTACTTCCTGGTGTGAGATCAGTTCACACCAGCGTCAGCCTCCCTTTACATCATGGCTGAAATTAAACTAAAATGAGAGTGTGACCCAGCAAACAGAGGTGCTAGCATAGCATCATCACTCATCCATACATGAATGTTG